>NW_027140587.1:3300000-3421702 GCF_036365525.1 Heterodontus francisci | reverse complement strand
TTTCAGAGAGTGTCAGAGATGTTCCGAGAGTTTCAGAGAGTGTCAGAGAGTGTCAGAGAGTGTCAGAGAGTGTCTGAGAGTTTCTGAGAGTGTCAGAGATTGTCAGAGAGTTTCAGAGAGAGTCAGAGAGTGTCAGAGATTTTCGGAGAATGTCAGAGAGTGTCAGAGTGTCAGAGATTGTCTGAGAGACTCAGTGAGAGTCAGAGAGTGTCAGACAGTTTCAGAGAGTTTCAGAGAGTGTCAGAGAGTTTCAGAGAGAGTCAGACAGTGTCTGAGAGTGTCAAAGAGTGTCAGAGAGTTTCAGATAGTGTCAGAGAGTTACAGAGACTTTCTGAGAGTGTCAGAGAGTGCCAGAGAGTTTCTGAGAGTTTCTGAGTGTGTCAGAGTGTGTCCGAGAGATTCAGAAAGTGTCTGATAGTGTCTGAGCGTTTCAGAGAGTGTCAGAGATTTTCGGAGAATGTCAGAGAGTGTCAGAGTGTCAGAGATTGTCTGAGAGACTCAGTGAGTGTCAGAGAGTGTCAGACAGTTTCAGAGAGTGTCTGAGAGTGTCAGAGAGTGTCAGAGAGTTTCTGAGAGTTTGTGAGTTTGTCAGAGAGTGTCAGAGATTGTCAGCGAATTTCAGAGAGTGTCAAAGAGTGTCAGAGAGTTTCAGAGACTTTCAGAGAGTTTCGGAGAGTGTCTGAGAGTATCAGAGAGTGTCAGAGAGTTTCGGAGAGTTTCTGAGTTTGTCAGAGAGTGTCAGAGATTGTCAGTGAATTTCAGATAGTGTCACAGAGTGTCAGAGAGTGTCAGAGAGTTTCAGAGAGTTTCTGAGCGTTTCTGAGAGGGTCAGAGATTTTCAGAGAGTCTCAGAGATCTGCAGAGAGTGTCCGAGTGTGTCAGAAAGTTTCAGAGAGTTTCACAGAGTGTCAGAGAGTTTCAGAGAGATTCAGAGACTGTCAGGGAGTGTCAGGGAGTGTCAGAGAGTGTCAGAGAGTGTCAGAGAGTTTCAGAGAGTGTCAGAGAGAGTCCGAGAGTGTCAGAGAGTGTCAGAGAGTGCCAGAGAGTGTCAGAGAGTGTCAGAGAGTGTCGGACAGTGTCAAAAAGTTTCAGAAAGTGTCAGATAGTGTCAGAGAGTTTCAGAAAGTGTCATGGAGTGTCACAGAGTGTCTGAGAGTGTCAGATTGTCAGAGAGTTTCTGAGCGTGTCAGAGATTGTCAGAGAGTTTCAGAGTGTTTCAGCGAGTGTCAGAGACTTTCAGAGAGTGTCAGAGAATGTCTGAGTGTGTCTGAGAGTTTCAGAGAGTCAGAGAGTGTCAGATACATTCAGAGAGTTTCAGAGAGTGTCAGAGAGTGTCAGAGAGTGTCAGAGAGTTTCAGAGAGTTTCTGAGTGTTGCTGAGGGTGTCAGAGAGTTTCAGAGAGTGCTACAGAGTGTCAGAGAGTTTCAGAGAGCTTCAGACAGTGTCAGAGAGTGTCAGAGAGTGTCAGACAGCTACAGAGACTTTCAGAGAGTGTCAGAGAGTTTCAGAGAGAGTCAGTGTCTGAGAGTGTCAAAGAGTTTCAAAGAGTGTCAGAGAGTTTCAGATAGTGTCAGAGAGTTTCAGAGACTTTCTGAGAGTGTCAGAGAGTGCCAGAGAGTTTCTGAGAGTTTCTGAGTGTGTCGGAATGTGTCTGAGATAATCAGAAAGTGTCAGATAGTGTCAGAGATTTTCAGAGAGTGTCAGAGGGTATCCAATAGATTCAGAAAGTGTCAGATAGTGTCAGAGAGTTTCAGAAAGTGTCAGAGAGTGTCAGAGAGTGTCTGAGAGTGTCAGAGAGTGTCAGAGAGTTTCAGAGAGAGTCATAGAGTGTCAGAGAGTTTCAGAGAGTGTCAGAGAGTGTCAGAGATGTTCACAGAGTTTCAGAGAGTGTCAGAGAGTGTCAGAGAGTGTTAGAGAGTTTCAGAGAGAGTCAGAGAGTGTCAGAGAGTTTCAGAGATTTTCAGAGAGTTTCAGAGAGTGTCAGAGAGTTTCAGAGAGAGTCAGACAGTGTCTGAGAGTGTCAAAGAGTGTCATAGAGTGTCAGAGAGTTTCAGATAGTGTCAGAGAGTTACAGAGACTTTCTGAGAGTGTCAGAGAGGGCCAGAGAGTTACTGAGAGTTTCTGAGTGTGTCGGAGGGTGTCCGAGAGATTCAGAAAGTGTCTGATAGTGTCTGAGCGTTTCAGAAAGTGTCAGTGAGTGTCAGAGAGTGTCAGAGAGTGTCAGAGAGTGTCAGAGAATTTCAGAGAGAGTCACAGAGTGTCAGAGAGTTTCAGAGAGTTTCAGAGAGTTTCAGAGAGTGTCAGAGATGTTCAGAGATGTTCAGAGAGTTTCAGAGAGTGTCAGAGAGTGTCAGAGAGTGTCAGAGAGTGTCTGAGAGTTTCAGAGAGTTTCAGAGAGTGCCAGAGAGTTTCGGAGAGTGTCAGAGAGTGTCAGACTGTCAGAGAGTGTCTGAGAGACTCAGAGGGTGTCAGAGAGTTGCAGAGATGTTCAGAGAGTGTCTGAGAGTGTCGGAGAGTGTCAGAGAGTTTCTGAGAGTTTGTGAGTTTGTCAGAGAGTGTCATTGATTGTCAGCGAATTTCAGAGAGTGTCACAGTTTGTCAGAGAGTTTCAGAGACTTTCAGAGAGTTTCAGAGAGTGTCTGAGAGTATCAGAGAGTGTTAGAGAGTTTCGGAGAGTTTCTGAGTTTGTCAGAGAGTGTCAGAGATTGTCAGAGAATTTCAGAGAGTGTCACAGAGTGTCAGAGAGAGTCAGAGAGTGTCAGAGAGTTTCTGAGATTTTCAGAGAGTTGCAGGGATGTTCAGAGAGTGTCTGACAGTGTCAGAGAGTGTCAGAGAGTTTCTGAGAGTTTGTGAGTTTGTCAGAGAGTGTCAGAGATTGTCAGCGAATTTCAGAGAGTGTCACAGAGTGTCAGATAGTTTCAGAGACTTTCAGAGAGTTTCAGAGAGTTTCTGAGTGTTTCTGAGAGGGTCAGAGATTTTCAGAGAGTCTCAGAGATCTGCAGAGAGTGTCCGAGTGTGTCAGAAAGTTTCAGACAGTTTCACAGAGTGTCAGAGAGTTTCAGAGAGATTCAGAGACTGACAGGGAGTGTCAGAGAGTGTCAGCGAGTTTTAGAGAGTGTCAGAGAGTTTCAGCGGGTGTCAGACAGTATCTGAGAGTGTGAGAGAGTGTCAGAGAGTTTCAGAGAGTGTCAGAGAGTGTCCGAGAGTGTCAGATATTGTCAGAGAGTTTCAGAAAGTTTCAGAGAGTGTCACAGAGTGTCTGAGAGTGTCAGAGAGTGTCAGAGAATTTCAAAGCGTATAAGAGATTGTCAGAGAGTTTCAGAGTGTTTCAGCGAGTGTCACAGACTTTCAGAGAGTGTCAGAGAATGTCAGTGTGTGTCTGAGTGTTTCAAAGAGTGTCAGAGAGTTTCAGAGACTTTCAGAGAGTTTCAGAGAGTGTCAGAGAGTGTCAGAGATGTTCAGAGAGTTTCAGAGAGTGTCAGAGAGTGTCAGAGAGTGTCAGAGAGTGTCTGAGAGTGTCAGAGAGTTTCAGAGAGAGTCAGAGAGTGTAAGAGAGTTTCGGAGAGTGTCAGAGACTGTCAGACTGTCAGAGAGTGTCTGAGAGACTCAGAGGGTGTCAGAGAGTGTCAGAGAGTTTCAGAGAGTGTCTGAGAGTGTCAGAGAGTGTCAGAGAGTTTCTGAGAGTTTGTGAGTTTGTCAGAGAGTGTCAGAGATTGACAGCGAATTTCAGAGAGTGTCAAAGAGTGTCAGAGAGTTTCAGAGACTTTCAGAGAGTTTCGGAGAGTGTCTGAGAGTATCAGAGAGTATTAGAGAGTTTCGGAGAGTTTCTGAGTTTGTCAGAGAGTGTCAGAGATTGTCAGAGAATTTCAGAGAGTGTCACAGAGTGTCAGAGAGAGTCAGAGAGTGTCAGAGAGTTTCAGAGATTTTCAGAGAGTTGCAGGGATGTTCAGAGAGTGTCTGACAGTGTCAGAGAGTGTCAGAGAGTTTCTGAGAGTTTGTGAGTTTGTCAGAGAGTGTCAGAGATTGTCAGCGAATTTCAGAGAGTGTCACAGAGTGTCAGATAGTTTCAGAGACTTTCAGAGAGTTTCAGAGAGTTTCTGAGTGTTTCTGAGAGGGTCAGAGATTTTCAGAGAGTCTCAGAGATCTGCAGAGAGTGTCCGAGTGTGTCGGAAAGTTTCAGACAGTTTCACAGAGTGTCAGAGAGTTTCAGAGAGATTCAGAGACTGACAGGGAGTGTCAGAGAGTGTCAGCGAGTTTTAGAGAGTGTCAGAGAGTTTCAGCGGGTGTCAGACAGTATCTGAGAGTGTGAGAGAGTGTCAGAGAGTTTCAGAGAGTGTCAGAGAGTGTCCGAGAGTGTCAGATATTGTCAGAGAGTTTCAGAAAGTTTCAGAGAGTGTCACAGAGTGTCTGAGAGTGTCAGAGAGTGTCAGAGAATTTCAGAGCGTATAAGAGATTGTCAGAGAGTTTCAGAGTGTTTCAGCGAGTGTCAGAGACTTTCAGAGAGTGTCAGAGAATGTCAGTGTGTGTCTGAGTGTTTCAAAGAGTGTCAGAGAGTTTCAGAGAATTTCAGAGAGTTTCAGAGAGTGTCAGAGAGTGTCAGAGATGTTCAGAGAGTTTCAGAGAGTGTCAGAGAGTGTCAGAGAGTGTCTGAGAGTTTCAGAGAGTTTCAGAGAGTGTCAGAGAGTTTCAGAGAGAGTCAGAGAGTGTAAGAGAGTTTCGGAGAGTGTCAGAGACTGTCAGACTGTCAGAGAGTGTCTGAGAGACTCAGAGGGTGTCAGAGAGTGTCAGAGAGTTTCAGAGAGTGTCTGAGAGTGTCAGAGAGTGTCAGAGAGTTTCTGAGAGTTTGTGAGTTTGTCAGAGAGTGTCAGAGATTGACAGCAAATTTCAGAGAGTGTCAAAGAGTGTCAGAGAGTTTCAGAGACTTTCAGAGAGTTTCGGAGAGTGTCTGAGAGTATCAGAGAGTGTCAGAGAGTTTCGGAGAGTTTCTGAGTTTGTCAGAGAGTGTCAGAGATTGTCAGTGAATTTCAGATAGTGTCACAGAGTGTCAGAGAGTGTCAGAGAGTTTCAGAGATTTTCTGAGCGTTTCTGAGAGGGTCAGAGATTTTCAGAGAGTCTCAGAGATCTGCAGAGAGTGTCCGAGTGTGTCAGAAAGTTTCAGAGTTTCACAGAGTGTCAGAGAGTTTCAGAGTGTTTCAGCGAGTGTCAGGGACTTTCAGAGAGTGTCAGAGAATGTCTGAGTGTGTCTGAGAGTTTCAGAGAGTCAGAGAGTGTCAGATACATTCAGAGAGTTTCAGAGAGTGTCAGAGACTGTCAGGGAGTGTCAGGGAGTGTCAGAGAGTGTCCGAGAGTGTCAGAGAGTTTCAGAGAGTGTCAGAGAGAGTCCGAGAGTGTCAGAGAGTGTCAGAGAGTGTCAGAGAGTGTCGGACAGTGTCAAAAAGTTTCAGAAACTGTCAGATAGTGTCAGAGAGTTTCAGAAAGTTTCAGAGAGTGTCACAGAGTGTCTGAGAGTGTCAGATTGTCAGAGAGTTTCAGAGCGTGTCAGAGATTGTCAGAGAGTTTCAGAGTGTTTCAGCGAGTGTCAGGGACTTTCAGAGAGTGTCAGAGAATGTCTGAGTGTGTCTGAGAGTTTCAGAGAGTCAGAGAGTGTCAGATACATTCAGAGAGTTTCAGAGAGTGTCAGAGAGTGTCAGAGAGTGTCAGAGAGTTTCAGAGAGTTTCTGACTGTTTCTGAGGGTGTCAGAGAGTTTCAGAGAGTGCTACAGAGTGTCAGAGATTTTCAGAGAGCTTCAGACAGTGTCAGAGAGTGTCAGAGAGTGTCAGACAGCTACAGAGACTTTCAGAGGGTGTCAGAGAGTTTCAGAGAGAGTCAGTGTCTGAGAGTGTCAAATACTTTCAAAGAGTGTCAGAGATTATCAGATAGTGTCAGAGAGTTTCAGAGACTTTCTGAGAGTGTCAGAGAGTGCCAGAGAGTTTCTGAGAGTTTCTGAGTGTGTCGGAGTGTGTCTGAGATAATCAGAAAGTGTCAGATAGTGTCAGAGATTTTCAGAGTGTCAGAGGGTATCCAATAGATTCAGAAAGTGTCAGATAGTGTCAGAGAGTTTCAGAAAGTGTCAGAGAGTGTCAGAGAGTGTCTGAGAGTGTCAGAGAGTGTCAGAGAGATTCAGAGAGAGTCATAGAGTGTCAGAGAGTTTCAGAGAGTGTCAGAGAGTGTCAGAGATGTTCACAGAGTTTCAGAGAGTGTCAGAGAGTGTCAGAGAGTGTCAGAGAGTGTCTGAGAGTTTCAGAGAGTGTCAGAGAATGTCAGAGAGTTTCAGAGAGAGTCAGAGAGTGTCAGAGAGTTTCAGAGATTTTCAGAGAGTTTCAGAGAGTGTCAGAGAGTTTCAGAGAGAGTCAGACAGTGCCTGAGAGTGTCAAAGAGTGTCAAAGAGTGTCAGAGAGTTTCAGATAGTGTCAGAGAGTTACAGAGACTTTCTGAGAGTGTCAGAGAGGGCCAGAGAGTTTCTGAGAGTTTCTGAGTGTGTCGGAGTGTGTCCGAGAGATTCAGAAAGTGTCTGATAGTGTCTGAGCGTTTCAGAAAGTGTCAGTGAGTGTCAGAGAGTGTCAGAGAGTGTCTGAGAGTTTCAGAGAGTGTCAGAGAATTTCAGAGAGAGTCACAGAGTGTCAGAGAGTTTCAGAGAGTTTCAGAGAGTTTCAGAGAGTGTCAGAGATGTTCAGAGAGTTTCAGAGAGTGTCAGAGAGTGTCAGAGAGTGCCAGAGAGTGTCTGAGAGTTTCAGAGAGTTTCAGAGAGTGTCAGAGAGTTTCACAGAGAGTCAGAGAGTGTAAGAGAGTTTCGGAGAGTGTCAGAGAGTGTCAGACTGTCAGAGAGTGTCTGAGAGACTCAGAGGGTGTCAGAGAGTTGCAGAGATGTTCAGAGAGTGTCTGAGAGTGTCGGAGAGTGTCAGAGAGTTTCTGAGAGTTTGTGAGTTTGTCTGAGAGTGTCATTGATTGTCAGCGAATTTCAGAGAGTGTCACAGAGTGTCAGAGAGTTTCAGAGACTTTCAGAGAGTTTCAGAGAGTGTCTGAGAGTATCAGAGAGTGTCAGAGAGTTTCGGAGAGTTTCTGAGTTTGTCAGAGAGTGTCAGAGATTGTCAGAGAATTTCAGAGAGTGTCACAGAGTGTCAGAGAGAGTCAGAGAGTGTCAGAGAGTTTCGGAGATTTTCAGAGAGTTGCAGGGATGTTCAGAGAGTGTCTGACAGTGTCAGAGAGTGTCAGAGAGTTTCTGAGAGTTTGTGAGTTTGTCAGATAGTGTCAGAGATTGTCAGCGAATTTCAGAGAGTGTCACAGAGTGTCAGATAGTTTCAGAGACTTTCAGAGAGTTTCAGAGAGTTTCTGAGTGTTTCTGAGAGGGTCAGAGATTTTCAGAGAGTCTCAGAGATCTGCAGAGAGTGTCCGAGTGTGTCAGAAAGTTTCAGAGAGTTTCACAGAGTGTCAGAGAGTTTCAGAGAGATTCAGAGACTGTCAGGGAGTGTCAGAGAGTGTCAGCGAGTTTTAGAGAGTGTCAGAGAGTTTCAGCGGGTGTCAGACATTATCTGAGAGTGTCAGAGAGTGTCAGAGAGTTTCAGAGAGTGTCAGAGAGTGTCCGAGAGTGTCAGATAGTGTCAGAGAGTTTCAGAAAGTTTCAGAGAGTGTCACAGAGTGTCTGAGAGTGTCAGAGAGTGTCAGAGAATTTCAGAGCGTATAAGAGATTGTCAGAGAGTTTCAGAGTGTTTCAGCGAGTGTCACAGACTTTCAGAGAGTGTCAGAGAATGTCAGAGTGTGTCTGAGAGTTTCAGAGAGTGTCAGAGAGTTTCAGAGACTTTCAGAGAGTTTCAGAGAGTGTCAGAGAGTGTCCGAGAGTGTCAGAGAGTTTCAGAGAGTTTCTGAGTGTTTCTGAGGGTCTCAGAGAGTTTCAGAGAGTGTCACAGAGTGTCAGACAGTTTCAGAGAGCTTCAGACAGTGTCACAGAGTGTCAGAGAGTGTGAGACAGTTTCAGAGAGTTTCAGAGACTGTCAGAGAGTTTCAGAGAGAGTCAGACAGTGTTTGAGAGTGTCAAAGAGTTTCAAAGAGTGTCTCCGAGTTTCAGATAGTGTCAGAGAGTTTCAGAGACTTTCTGAGAGTGTGAGAGAGTGCCAGAGAGTTTCTGAGAGTTTCTGAGTGTGTTGGAGTGTGTCTGAGATATTCAGAAAGTGTCAGATAGTGTCAGAGAGTTTCAGAGATTTTCAGAGAGTGTCAGAGAGTGTCCAATAGATTCAGAAAGTGTCAGATAGTGTCAGAGAGTTTCAGAAAGTGTCAGAGAGTGTCAGAGAGTGTCTGAGAGTGTCAGAGAGTGTCAGAGAGTTTCAGAGAGATTCATAGAGTGTCAGAGAGTTTCAGAGAGTTTCAGAGAGTGTCAGAGATGTTCACAGAGTTTCAGAGAGTGTCAGAGATTGTCAGAGAGTGTCAGAGAGTGTCAGAGAGTTTCAGAGAGAGTCAGAGAGTGTCAGAGAGTTTCAGAGATTTTCAGAGATTTGCAGAGATGTTCAGAGAGTGTCAGAGAGTGTCAGAAAGTTTCAGAGAGAGTCGGAGCGTGTCAGGGAGTTTCAGAGAGATTCAGAGAGTGTCAGAGAGCGTCAGAGAGTGTCAGAGAGTGTCACAGAGTGTCAGAGAGTTTCAGATAGATTCAGAGAGTGTCAGAGAGTGTCAGAGACTGTCACAGAGTGTCACAGAGTCGCAGAGTGTGTCAGAGAATGTCCGAGAGTTTCAGAAAGTGTCAGATAGTGTCAGAGAGTTTCAGAATGTGTCAGAGAGAGTCAGAGAGTTTCTGAGAGTGTCAGAGAGTGTGAGAGTGTTTCAGAGAGTGTCACAGAGTTTCAGAGAGTGTCAGAGATTTTCAGTGAGTTTCAGAGATCTTCAGAAAATTGTCAGAGAGTGCCAGAAAGGTTCAGAGAGTGTCACAGAGTGTCAGAGAGTTTCAGAGAGATTCCGACAGTGTCAGAGAGTATCAGAGAGTATCAGAGAGTGTCCGAGAGTTTCAGAATGTGTCAGATAGTGTCAGAGTGTTTCAGAAAGTGTCAGAGAGTGTCTGAGAGTGTCAGAGAGTGTCAGAGTGTTTCAGATGGTGTCACAGAGTTTCAGAGAGTGTCAGAGATTTTCAGAGAGTTTCAGAGATGTTCAGAGAGTGTCGGAGAGTGCCAGAAAGTTTCAGAGGTTGTCACAGAGTGTCAGAGACTTTCAGAGAAATTCAGAGAGTGTCAGAGATTATCAGAGAGTTTCTGAGAGTGCCAGAGAGTTTCAGAGAGCTTCAGTGTGTTTCAGAGAGTGTCAGAAAGTTTCAGAGAGTGCCAGAGAGTGTCAGAGACTTTCCGAGAGTTTCAGAGAGTGTCAGAGAGAGTAGAGAGTTTCAGAGAGAGTCAGACAGTGTCTGAGATTGTCAAAGAGTGTCAAAGAGTTTCAGAGAGTGTCAAAGAGTGTCAAAGAGTTTCAGAGAGTGTCAGAGAGTGTCAGAGAGTTTCAGAGAGATTCATAGAGTGTCAGAGAGTTTCAGAGAGTTTCAGAGAGTGTCAGAGATGTTCACAGAGTTTCAGAGAGTTTCAGAGAGTGTCAGAGAGAGTAGAGAGTTTCAGAGAGAGTCAGACAGTGTCTGAGATTGTCAAAGAGTGTCAAAGAGTTTCAGAGAGTGTCAAAGAGTGTCAAAGAGTTTCAGAGAGTGTCAGAGAGTGTCAGAGAGTTTCAGAGAGTGTCAGAGAGTTTCAGAGACTTTCTGAGAGTGTCAGAGAGTGCCTGAGAGTTTCTGACAGTTTCTGAGTGTGTCGGAGAGTGTCAGAGAGTGTCAGAGAGTGTCACAGAGTGTCAGAAATTGTCAGAGATTTTCATAGAGTTTCAGTGATTTTCAGAGAGTGTCAGAGTGTCAGAATGTTTCAGAGAGTGTCACAGAGGGTCAGAGAGTTTCAGAGAGATTCAGAGAGTTTCAGAGTGTCAGAATGTTTCAGAGAGTGTCAGAGAGTATCGAAGAGTTTCAGAGAGTGTCAGAGAGTGTCAGAGTGCAGCAGAGAGTGTCAGAGAGAGTCAGAGATTGTCAGAGAGTGTCAGAGAGTGTCAGAAAGTTTCAGAGAGTGCCAGAGAGTATCAGAGAGTATCAGAGAGATTAGAGAGTTTCAGAGAGAGTCAGACAGTGTCTGAGAGTGTTAAAGAGTGTCAAAGAGTTTCAGAGAGTGTCAGAGAGTGTCAGAGAGTTTCAGAGAGTGTCAGAGAGTTTCAGAGACTTTCTGAGAGTGTCAGAGAGTGCCTGAGAGTTTCTGACAGTTTCTGAGTGTGTTGGAGAGTGTCAGAGAGTGTGAGAGAGTTTCAGAGAGTGTCACAGAGTGTCAGAGAGTGTCAGAGATTTTCAGTGAGTTTCAGAGATCTTCAGAGCGTGTCAGAGTGTCAGAATGTTTCAGAGAGTGTCACAGAGGGTCAGAGAGTTTCAGAGAGATTCATAGAGTGTCAGGGAGTGTCACAGAGTGTCATAGTGTTTCAGAGAGTGTCAGATAGTATCTGAGAGAGTCAGAGAGTGTCGAAGAGTTTCAGAGAGTGTGAGAGAGTGTCAGAGTGGAGCAGAGAGTGTCAGAGAGAGTCAGAGATTGTCAGAGAGTGTCAGACATTTTCGGAAAGTGTCAGATAGTGTCAGATAGTTTCAGAAAGTGTCTGAGAGTGTCAGAGAGTGTCTGAGAGAGTGAGAGAGTGTCAGACCGTTTCAGAAACATTCAGAGGCTGTCAGAGTGTGTCTGAGATTTTCAGAGAGTGTCAGAGAGTTTCAGAGAGTTTCAGAGAGTGTCAGAGAGTGTCAGAGAGTTTCAGAGAGTGTCAGAGAGTGTCAGAGAGTGTCTGAGAGATTCAGAGATTGTCAGAGAGTTTCAGAGAGTGTCAGAGAGTTTCCGAGAGTGTCTGAGAGTGTCAGAGAGTGTCAGACAGTTTCTGAGAGTTTGTGAGTTTGTCAGAGAGTGTCAGAGACTGTCAGAGAATGTCAGCGAATTTCAGAGAGTGTCAGAGAGTGTCAGAGAGTGTCAGAGAGTTTCAGAGAGTGTCTGAGAGTTTCAGAGAGTGTCAGAGAGTTTCTGAGAGTTTCTGAGTTTGTCAGAGAGTGTCAGAGATTGTCAGAGAGTGTCAGAGAGATTGCAGAATGTGTCACAGAGTGTCAGAGAGTGACAGAGAGTTTCAGAGAATTATCAGAGAGTGTCAGAGAGTTTCACAGACTTTCAGAGTCTGTCAGAGCGTGTCTGAGAGTGTCAAAGAGTGTTAGAGAGTATCTGAGAGTTTCAGAGAGTGTCAGAAATTGTCTGAGTGTGTCAGAGACTGTCAGAGAGTTACAGAGAGTGTCAGAGAGTGTCAGAGAGTTTCAGAGAGTGTCAGAGAGTTTCAGAGAATGTCTGAGAGTGTCAGAGAGTGTCAGAGAGTTTCTGAGAGTTTCTTAATGTATCAGAGAGTGTCAGAGAGTTTCAGAGATTGTCACAGAGTGTCTGAGAGTGTCAGAGAGTATCCGAGAGTTTCAGAGATTTTCAGAGAGTATCTCAGAGGTTCTGAGAGTGTCAGAGTGTGTCAGAGAGCTTCAGAGAGCGTCAGAGATTGTCAGAGAGTTTCAGACACTTTCAGAGAGTGTCAGAGAGTTTCTGAGAGTTTCAGAGAGTTTCAAACAGTTTTAGAGAGCTTCAGAGAGTTTAAGAGAGTGTCAGAGCCTGTCAGAGAGTTTCAGAGAGTATCACAGGGTGTCAGAGAGTTTCAGAGAGCTTCAGAGCGTGTCAGAGAGTGTGAGAGCATTTCAGACAGTTTCAGAGAGTGTCAGAGAGTTTCAGAGAGAGTCTTACAGTGTCTGAGAGTGTCAAGGAGTGTCAAAGTGTTTCAGAGAGTGTCAGAGAGTGTCACAGAGTTTCAGAGATTTTCAGAGAATGTCAGAGAGTCTCAGAGACTTTCTGAGAGTGTCAGAGAGTGCCAGAGAGTTTCTGAGAGTTTCTGAGTGTGTCGGAGAGTGTCAGAGAGTGTCAGAGAGTGTCACAGAGAGTCAGAGTGTTTCAGAGATCTTCAGAGATTTTCAGAGAGCGTCACAGAGTTTCAGAGAGTTTCGGAGAGTGTCAGGGACTTTCAGAGAGCTTCAGAGAGTGTCACAGAATTTCAGAAAGTGTCAGATAGTGTCAGAGAGTTTCAGAAGTTATCTGTGAGGTTCAGAGTGTGTCAGAGGGCTCTGAGATTTTCTGAGTGCTTCAGAGAGTGTCAGAGAGTGTCACAGCGTTTCAGAGAGTTTCAGAGAGTTTCAGAGAATGTCAGAGAGTCTCAGAGACTTTCTGAGAGTGTCAGATAGTGTCAGAGAGTTTCAGAAGTTATCTGTGAGGTTCAGAGTGTGTCAGAGGGCTCTGAGATTTTCTGAGTGCTTCAGAGAGTGTCAGAGAGTGTCACAGAGTTTCAGAGAGTTTCAGAGAGTTTCAGAGAATGTCAGAGAGTCTCAGAGACTTTCTGAGAGTGTCAGAGAGTGCCAGAGAGTTTCTGACAGTTTCTGAGTGTGTCGGAGAGTATCAGAGAGTGTCAGAGAGTGTCACAGAGAGTCAGAGTGTTTCAGAGATCTTCAGAGATTTTCAGAGAGCGTCACAGAGTTTCAGAGAGTGTCAGAGAGTTTCAGAGAGTGTCACAGATTGTCAGTGAGTTTCAGAGAGTGTCAGATAGTGTCAGTGAGTGTCAGAGAGTATCAGAGTGTGTCAGCGAGAGTCATAGAGTGTCAGCGAGTGTCTGAGAGGATCAGAGAGTGTCAGCGAGAGTCAGAGAGTGTCAGAGAGTTTCAGAGAGTGTCAGAGAGTTTCTGATAGTTTATGAGTTTGTCAGAGAGTGTCAGAGAGTGTCAGAGACTGTCAGAGGGCTCTGAGATTTTCTGAGTGTGTCAGAGAGTGTCAGAGAGTTTCGGAGAGTGTCAGAGAGTGTCCGAGAGTTTCAGAGAGTGTCTGAGAGTGTCAGAGAGTGTCAGAGAGTTACTGAGAGTTTCTGAGTTTGTCAGGGAGAGTCAGAGATTGTCAGAGAATTTCAGAGTGTGTCACAGAGTGTCAGAGAGTGTCAGAGAGTGTCAGAGAGTTTTTGAGTGTTTCTGAGAGTGTCAGAGATTTTCAGAGGGTTTCAGAAATCTGCAGAGAGTGTCCAAGGGTGTCAGAAAGTTTCAGAGAGTGTCACAGAGTGTCAGTGTGTTTCAGAGAGATTCAGAGAGTGTCAGGGAGTGTCAGATTGTGTCAGAGAGTTTCAGAGAGTGTCAGAGAGTGTCAGAGAGTTTCAGCGAGTGTCAGACAGTATCTGAGAGTGTCACAGAGTTTCAGAGAGTTTCAGAGAGTGTCACAGAGTGTCCGAGAGTGTCAGAGAGTATCAGCGGGTGTCAGATAGTGTCAGAGAGTTTCAGAAAGTGTCAGAGAGTGTCAGAGTGTGTCTGAGAGTCTCAGAGATTTTCAGAGAGTTTCAGAGAGTGTCAGAGAATGTCAGAGAGTGTCTGAAAGTTAAAGAGAGAGTCAGAGAGTGTCAGAGAGTTTCAGAGAGTGTCAGAGAGTTTGAGAGAGTGTCACAGAGTGTCAGAGATTGTCAGAGACTTTCAGAGAGTTTCTGAGAGTTTCAGAGAGAGTGAGACTGTGTCTGACAGTGTCAAAGAGTGTCAAAGTGTTTCAGAGAGTGTCAGTTTGTTTCAGAGAGTTTCAGAGAATGTCAGAGAGTCTCTGAGACTTTCTGACAGTGTCAGAGATTGCCAGAGAGTTTCTGAGTGTGTCAGAGAGTTACAGAGAGTGTCAGAGAGTGTCAGAGAGTTTCAGAGAGTGTCAGAGAGTTTCAGAGAATGTCTGAGAGTGTCAGAGAGTGTCAGAGAGTTTCTGAGAGTTTCTTAATGTATCAGAGAGTGTCAGAGAGTTTCAGAGATTGTCACAGAGTGTCTGAGAGTGTCAGAGAGTATCCGAGAGTTTCAGAGATTTTCAGAGAGTATCTCAGAGGTTCTGAGAGTGTCAGAGTGTGTCAGAGAGTGTCAGTTTGTTTCAGAGAGTTTCAGAGAATGTCAGAGAGTCTCTGAGACTTTCTGACAGTGTCAGAGATTGCCAGAGAGTTTCTGAGTGTGTCAGAGAGTTACAGAGAGTGTCAGAGAGTGTCAGAGAGTTTCAGAGAGTGTCAGAGAGTTTCAGAGAATGTCTGAGAGTGTCAGAGAGTGTCAGAGAGTTTCTGAGAGTTTCTTAATGTATCAGAGAGTGTCAGAGAGTTTCAGAGATTGTCACAGAGTGTCTGAGAGTGTCAGAGAGTATCCGAGAGTTTCAGAGATTTTCAGAGAGTATCTCAGAGGTTCTGAGAGTGTCAGAGTGTGTCAGAGAGCTTCAGAGAGCGTCAGAGATTGTCAGAGAGTTTCAGACACTTTCAGAGAGTGTCAGAGAGTTTCTGAGAGTTTCAGAGAGTTTCAAACAGTTTTAGAGAGCTTCAGAGAGTTTAAGAGAGTGTCAGAGCCTGTCAGAGAGTTTCAGAGAGTATCACAGGGTGTCAGAGAGTTTCAGAGAGCTTCAGAGCGTGTCAGAGAGTGTGAGAGCATTTCAGACAGTTTCAGAGAGTGTCAGAGAGTTTCAGAGAGAGTCTTACAGTGTCTGAGAGTGTCAAGGAGTGTCAAAGTGTTTCAGAGAGTGTCAGAGAGTGTCACAGAGTTTCAGAGATTTTCAGAGAATGTCAGAGAGTTTCACAGACTTTCAGAGTCTGTCAGAGCGTGTCTGAGAGTGTCAAAGAGTGTTAGAGAGTATCTGAGAGTTTCAGAGAGTGTCAGAAATTGTCTGAGTGTGTCAGAGACTGTCAGAGAGTTACAGAGAGTGTCAGAGAGTGTCAGAGAGTTTCAGAGAGTGTCAGAGAGTTTCAGAGAATGTCTGAGAGTGTCAGAGAGTGTCAGAGAGTTTCTGAGAGTTTCTTAATGTATCAGAGAGTGTCAGAGAGTTTCAGAGATTGTCACAGAGTGTCTGAGAGTGTCAGAGAGTATCCGAGAGTTTCAGAGATTTTCAGAGAGTATCTCAGAGGTTCTGAGAGTGTCAGAGTGTGTCAGAGAGCTTCAGAGAGCGTCAGAGATTATCAGAGAGTTTCAGACACTTTCAGAGAGTGTCAGAGAGTTTCTGAGAGTTTCAAACAGTTTTAGAGAGCTTCAGAGAGTTTAAGAGAGTGTCAGAGCCTGTCAGAGAGTTTCAGAGAGTATCACAGGGTGTCAGAGAGTTTCAGAGAGCTTCAGAGCGTGTCAGAGAGTGTGAGAGCATTTCAGACAGTTTCAGAGAGTGTCAGAGAGTTTCAGAGAGAGTCTTACAGTGTCTGAGAGTGTCAAGGAGTGTCAAAGTGTTTCAGAGAGTGTCAGAGAGTGTCACAGAGTTTCAGAGAGTTTCAGAGAATGTCAGAGAGTCTCAGAGACTTTCTGAGAGTGTCAGAGAGTGCCAGAGAGTTTCTGAGAGTTTCTGAGTGTGTCGGAGAGTGTCAGAGAGTGTCAGAGAGTGTCACAGAGAGTCAGAGTGTTTCAGAGATCTTCAGAGATTTTCAGAGAGCGTCACAGAGTTTCAGAGAGTTTCGGAGAGTGTCAGGGACTTTCAGAGAGCTTCAGAGAGTGTCACAGAATTTCAGAAAGTGTCAGATAGTGTCAGAGAGTTTCAGAAGTTATCTGTGAGGTTCAGAGTGTGTCAGAGGGCTCTGAGATTTTCTGAGTGCTTCAGAGAGTGTCAGAGAGTGTCACAGCGTTTCAGAGAGTTTCAGAGAGTTTCAGAGAATGTCAGAGAGTCTCAGAGACTTTCTGAGAGTGTCAGATAGTGTCAGAGAGTTTCAGAAGTTATCTGTGAGGTTCAGAGTGTGTCAGAGGGCTCTGAGATTTTCTGAGTGCTTCAGAGAGTGTCAGAGAGTGTCACAGAGTTTCAGAGAGTTTCAGAGAGTTTCAGAGAATGTCAGAGAGTCTCAGAGACTTTCTGAGAGTGTCAGAGAGTGCCAGAGAGTTTCTGACAGTTTCTGAGTGTGTCGGAGAGTATCAGAGAGTGTCAGAGAGTGTCACAGAGAGTCAGAGTGTTTCAGAGATCTTCAGAGATTTTCAGAGAGCGTCACAGAGTTTCAGAGAGTGTCAGAGAGTTTCAGAGAGTGTCACAGATTGTCAGTGAGTTTCAGAGAGTGTCAGATAGTGTCAGTGAGTGTCAGAGAGTATCAGAGTGTGTCAGCGAGAGTCATAGAGTGTCAGCGAGTGTCTGAGAGGATCAGAGAGTGTCAGCGAGAGTCAGAGAGTGTCAGAGAGTTTCAGAGAGTGTCAGAGAGTTTCTGATAGTTTATGAGTTTGTCAGAGAGTGTCAGAGAGTGTCAGAGACTGTCAGAGGGCTCTGAGATTTTCTGAGTGTGTCAGAGAGTGTCAGAGAGTTTCGGAGAGTGTCAGAGAGTGTCCGAGAGTTTCAGAGAGTGTCTGAGAGTGTCAGAGAGTGTCAGAGAGTTACTGAGAGTTTCTGAGTTTGTCAGGGAGAGTCAGAGATTGTCAGAGAATTTCAGAGTGTGTCACAGAGTGTCAGAGAGTGTCAGAGAGTGTCAGAGAGTTTTTGAGTGTTTCTGAGAGTGTCAGAGATTTTCAGAGGGTTTCAGAAATCTGCAGAGAGTGTCCAAGGGTGTCAGAAAGTTTCAGAGAGTGTCACAGAGTGTCAGTGTGTTTCAGAGAGATTCAGAGAGTGTCAGGGAGTGTCAGATTGTGTCAGAGAGTTTCAGAGAGTGTCAGAGAGTGTCAGAGAGTTTCAGCGAGTGTCAGACAGTATCTGAGAGTGTCACAGAGTTTCAGAGAGTTTCAGAGAGTGTCACAGAGTGTCCGAGAGTGTCAGAGAGTATCAGCGGGTGTCAGATAGTGTCAGAGAGTTTCAGAAAGTGTCAGAGAGTGTCAGAGTGTGTCTGAGAGTCTCAGAGATTTTCAGAGAGTTTCAGAGAGTGTCAGAGAATGTCAGAGAGTGTCTGAAAGTTAAAGAGAGAGTCAGAGAGTGTCAGAGAGTTTCAGAGAGTGTCAGAGAGTTTCTGAGAGTTTCTGAGAGTTTCCGAGAGTTTCAGAGAGTTTGAGAGAGTGTCACAGAGTGTCAGAGATTGTCAGAGACTTTCAGAGAGTTTCTGAGAGTTTCAGAGAGAGTGAGACTGTGTCTGACAGTGTCAAAGAGTGTCAAAGTGTTTCAGAGAGTGTCAGAGAGTGTCAGTTTGTTTCAGAGAGTTTCAGAGAATGTCAGAGAGTCTCTGAGACTTTCTGACAGTGTCAGAGATTGCCAGAGAGTTTCTGAGTGTGTCGGAGAGTGTCAGTGAGTGTCAGAGAGTGTCACAGAGATTCGTAGAGATTCAGAGATCTTCAGAGACTTTCAGTGAGTGTCACAGAGTTTCAGAGAGTGTCAGAGAGTGTCAGGGAGTTTCAGAGAGTTTCAGAGAGTGTCACAGAGTTTAGGAGAGTTTCAGAGATATTCACAGAGTGTCAGAGAATGTCAGACAGTGTCAGAGAGTTTCAGAAAGTTTCAGATAGTGTCAGAGAGTTTCAGAAATGATCTGTGAGTGTCAGAGAGTGTCAGAGAGTTTCAGAGACTGTCAGAGATTTCTGAGATTTTCAGAGTGTGTCAGAGAGTGTCAGAGAGTTTCAGAGAGTATCAGAGAGTGTCAGAGAGTTTCAGAGTGTGTCACAGAGTGTCAGTGAGTGTCAGAGAGTTTCAGAGAGAGTCAGATAGTGTCAGTGAGTGTCAGAGAGTATCAGAGAGTGTCAGCGAGAGTCAGAGTGTGTCAGCGAGTGTCAGAGAGTATCAGAGAGTGTCAGCGAGAGTCAGAGAGTGTCAGAGAGTTTCAGAGAGTGTCAGAGAGTGTCTGAGAGAGTGAGAGAGTGTCAGACCGTTTCAGAAACATTCAGAGGCTGTCAGAGTGTGTCTGAGATTTTCAGAGAGTGTCAGAGAGTTTCAGAGAGTTTCAGAGAGTGTCAGAGAGTGTCAGAGAGTTTCAGAGAGTGTCAGAGAGTGTCAGAGAGTGTCTGAGAGATTCAGAGATTGTCAGAGAGTTTCAGAGAGTGTCAGAGAGTTTCCGAGAGTGTCTGAGAGTGTCAGAGAGTGTCAGACAGTTTCTGAGAGTTTGTGAGTTTGTCAGAGAGTGTCAGAGACTGTCAGAGAATGTCAGCGAATTTCAGAGAGTGTCAGAGAGTGTCAGAGAGTTTCAGAGAGTGTCTGAGAGTTTCAGAGAGTGTCAGAGAGTTTCTGAGAGTTTCTGAGTTTGTCAGAGAGTGTCAGAGATTGTCAGAGAATTTCAGAGAGTGTCACAGACTGTCAGAGAGTGTCAGAGAGATTGCAGAATGTGTCACAGAGTGTCAGAGAGTGACAGAGAGTTTCAGAGAATTATCAGAGAGTGTCAGAGAGTTTCACAGACTTTCAGAGTCTGTCAGAGCGTGTCTGAGAGTGTCAAAGAGTGTTAGAGAGTATCTGAGAGTTTCAGAGAGTGTCAGAAATTGTCTGAGTGTGTCAGAGACTGTCAGAGAGTTACAGAGAGTGTCAGAGAGTGTCAGAGAGTTTCAGAGAGTGTCAGAGAGTTTCAGAGAATGTCTGAGAGTGTCAGAGAGTGTCAGAGAGTTTCTGAGAGTTTCTTAATGTATCAGAGAGTGTCAGAGAGTTTCAGAGATTGTCACAGAGTGTCTGAGAGTGTCAGAGAGTATCCGAGAGTTTCAGAGATTTTCAGAGAGTATCTCAGAGGTTCTGAGAGTGTCAGAGTGTGTCAGAGAGCTTCAGAGAGCGTCAGAGATTATCAGAGAGTTTCAGACACTTTCAGAGAGTGTCAGAGAGTTTCTGAGAGTTTCAAACAGTTTTAGAGAGCTTCAGAGAGTTTAAGAGAGTGTCAGAGCCTGTCAGAGAGTTTCAGAGAGTATCACAGGGTGTCAGAGAGTTTCAGAGAGCTTCAGAGCGTGTCAGAGAGTGTGAGAGCATTTCAGACAGTTTCAGAGAGTGTCAGAGAGTTTCAGAGAGAGTCTTACAGTGTCTGAGAGTGTCAAGGAGTGTCAAAGTGTTTCAGAGAGTGTCAGAGAGTGTCACAGAGTTTCAGAGAGTTTCAGAGAATGTCAGAGAGTCTCAGAGACTTTCTGAGAGTGTCAGAGAGTGCCAGAGAGTTTCTGAGAGTTTCTGAGTGTGTCGGAGAGTGTCAGAGAGTGTCAGAGAGTGTCACAGAGAGTCAGAGTGTTTCAGAGATCTTCAGAGATTTTCAGAGAGCGTCACAGAGTTTCAGAGAGTTTCGGAGAGTGTCAGGGACTTTCAGAGAGCTTCAGAGAGTGTCACAGAATTTCAGAAAGTGTCAGATAGTGTCAGAGAGTTTCAGAAGTTATCTGTGAGGTTCAGAGTGTGTCAGAGGGCTCTGAGATTTTCTGAGTGCTTCAGAGAGTGTCAGAGAGTGTCACAGCGTTTCAGAGAGTTTCAGAGAGTTTCAGAGAATGTCAGAGAGTCTCAGAGACTTTCTGAGAGTGTCAGATAGTGTCAGAGAGTTTCAGAAGTTATCTGTGAGGTTCAGAGTGTGTCAGAGGGCTCTGAGATTTTCTGAGTGCTTCAGAGAGTGTCAGAGAGTGTCACAGAGTTTCAGAGAGTTTCAGAGAGTTTCAGAGAATGTCAGAGAGTCTCAGAGACTTTCTGAGAGTGTCAGAGAGTGCCAGAGAGTTTCTGACAGTTTCTGAGTGTGTCGGAGAGTATCAGAGAGTGTCAGAGAGTGTCACAGAGAGTCAGAGTGTTTCAGAGATCTTCAGAGATTTTCAGAGAGCGTCACAGAGTTTCAGAGAGTGTCAGAGAGTTTCAGAGAGTGTCACAGATTGTCAGTGAGTTTCAGAGAGTGTCAGATAGTGTCAGTGAGTGTCAGAGAGTATCAGAGTGTGTCAGCGAGAGTCATAGAGTGTCAGCGAGTGTCTGAGAGGATCAGAGAGTGTCAGCGAGAGTCAGAGAGTGTCAGAGAGTTTCAGAGAGTGTCAGAGAGTTTCTGATAGTTTATGAGTTTGTCAGAGAGTGTCAGAGAGTGTCAGAGACTGTCAGAGGGCTCTGAGATTTTCTGAGTGTGTCAGAGAGTGTCAGAGAGTTTCGGAGAGTGTCAGAGAGTGTCCGAGAGTTTCAGAGAGTGTCTGAGAGTGTCAGAGAGTGTCAGAGAGTTACTGAGAGTTTCTGAGTTTGTCAGGGAGAGTCAGAGATTGTCAGAGAATTTCAGAGTGTGTCACAGAGTGTCAGAGAGTGTCAGAGAGTGTCAGAGAGTTTTTGAGTGTTTCTGAGAGTGTCAGAGATTTTCAGAGGGTTTCAGAAATCTGCAGAGAGTGTCCAAGGGTGTCAGAAAGTTTCAGAGAGTGTCACAGAGTGTCAGTGTGTTTCAGAGAGATTCAGAGAGTGTCAGGGAGTGTCAGATTGTGTCAGAGAGTTTCAGAGAGTGTCAGAGAGTGTCAGAGAGTTTCAGCGAGTGTCAGACAGTATCTGAGAGTGTCACAGAGTTTCAGAGAGTTTCAGAGAGTGTCACAGAGTGTCCGAGAGTGTCAGAGAGTATCAGCGGGTGTCAGATAGTGTCAGAGAGTTTCAGAAAGTGTCAGAGAGTGTCAGAGTGTGTCTGAGAGTCTCAGAGATTTTCAGAGAGTTTCAGAGAGTGTCAGAGAATGTCAGAGAGTGTCTGAAAGTTAAAGAGAGAGTCAGAGAGTGTCAGAGAGTTTCAGAGAGTGTCAGAGAGTTTGAGAGAGTGTCACAGAGTGTCAGAGATTGTCAGAGACTTTCAGAGAGTTTCTGAGAGTTTCAGAGAGAGTGAGACTGTGTCTGACAGTGTCAAAGAGTGTCAAAGTGTTTCAGAGAGTGTCAGTTTGTTTCAGAGAGTTTCAGAGAATGTCAGAGAGTCTCTGAGACTTTCTGACAGTGTCAGAGATTGCCAGAGAGTTTCTGAGTGTGTCGGAGAGTGTCAGAGAGTGTCAGAGAGTGTCACAGAGATTCGTAGAGATTCAGAGATCTTCAGAGACTTTCAGTGAGTGTCACAGAGTTTCAGAGAGTGTCAGAGAGTGTCAGGGAGTTTCAGAGAGTTTCAGAGAGTGTCACAGAGTTTAGGAGAGTTTCAGAGATATTCACAGAGTGTCAGAGAATGTCAGACAGTGTCAGAGAGTTTCAGAAAGTTTCAGATAGTGTCAGAGAGTTTCAGAAATGATCTGTGAGTGTCAGAGAGTGTCAGAGAGTTTCAGAGACTGTCAGAGATTTCTGAGATTTTCAGAGTGTGTCAGAGAGTGTCAGAGAGTTTCAGAGAGTATCAGAGAGTGTCAGAGAGTTTCAGAGTGTGTCACAGAGTGTCAGTGAGTGTCAGAGAGTTTCAGAGAGAGTCAGATAGTGTCAGTGAGTGTCAGAGAGTATCAGAGAGTGTCAGCGAGAGTCAGAGTGTGTCAGCGAGTGTCAGAGAGTATCAGAGAGTGTCAGCGAGAGTCAGAGAGTGTCAGAGAGTTTCAGAGAGTGTCAGAGTGTTTCGGAGAGTTTCAGAGATATTCACAGAGTGTCCGAGAATGTCAGAGTATGTCAGAGAGTTTCAGAAAGTGTCAGATAGTGTCAGAGAGTTTCAGAAATTATCTGCGAGTGTCAGAGAGTTTCAGAGAGTTTCAGAGACTGTCAGAGGGCTCTGAGATTTTCTGAGTGTGTCAGAGAGTGTCAGAGAGTGTCAGAGAGTGTCAGAGAGTGTCATAGAGTTTCAGAGAGTGTCACAGAGTGTCAGAGAGTGTCAGCGACTTTCAGAGAGTTTCAGAGATCTTCAGGGAGTGTCAGAGTGTCAGAATGTTTCAGAGAGTGTCACAGAGGGTCAGAGAGTTTCAGAGAGATTCATAGAGCGTCAGGGAGTGTCAGAGAGTGTCATAGTGTTTCAGAGTGTGTCAGATCGTATCTGAGAGTGTCAGAGAGTGTCGAAGAGTTTCAGAGAGTGTCAGAGAGTGTCAGAGTGGAGCAGAGAGTGTCAGAGAGAGTCAGAGATTGTCAGAGAGTGTCGGAGAGTGTCAGAAATTTTCGGAAAGTGTCAGATAGTGTCAGATAGTTTCAGAAAGTGTCAGAGAGTGTCAGAGAGTGTCTGAGAGTGTGAGAGAGTGTCAGAGAGTTTCAGAAACTTTCAGAGACTGTCAGAGAGTGTCTGAGATTTTCAGAGAGTTTCAGAGAGTTTCAGAGAGTTTCAGAGAGTGTCAGAGAGTGTCAGAGAGTTTCAGAGAGTGTCAGAGAGGGTCAGAGAGTGTCTGAGAGATTCAGAGAGTGTCAGAGAGTTTGACAGAGTGTCAGAGAGTTTCCGAGAGTGTCTGAGAGTGTCAGAGAGTGTCAGAGAGTTTCTGAGAGTTTGTGAGTTTGTCAGAGAGTGTCAGAGAATGTCAGCGAATTTCAGAGAGTGTCACAGAGTGTCGGAGAGTGTCAGAGAGTTTCTGAGAGGTTCTGAGTTTGTCAGAGAGTGTCAGAGATTGTCAGCGAATTTCAGAGAGTGTCACAGAATGTCAGAGAGTTTCAGAGACTTTCAGAGAGTTTCAGAGAGTGTCTGATAGTATCAGAGAGTGTCAGAGAGTTTCGGAGAGTTTCTGAGTTTGTCAGAGAGTGTCAGAGATTGTCAGTGCATTTCAGCGAGTGTCAGAGAGTGTCAGAGAGTGTCAGAGAGTTTCAGAGAGGCTCAGAGATCTGCAGAGAGTGTCCGAGTGTGTCAGAAAGTTTCAGAGAGTTTCACAGAGTGTCAGAGAGTTTCAGAGAGATTCAGAGACTGTCATGGAGTGTCAGAGAGTGTCAGAGAGTTTTAGAGAGTGTCAGAGAGTTTCAGCGAGTGTCCGACAGTATCTGAGAGTGTCAGAGAGTGTCAGAGAGTGTCAGAGAGTGTCAGAGAGTGTCGGACAGTGTCAGAAAGTTTCAGAAAGTGTCAGATAGTGTCAGAGAGTTTCAGAAAGTGTCAGAGAGATTCACAGAGTGTCTGAGAGTGTCAGATTGTCAGAGTGTTTCAGCGAGTTTCAGAGACTTTCAGTGAGTGTCAAAGAATGTCAGAGTGTGTCTGAGAGTTTCAGAGAGAGTCAGAGAGTGTCAGAGACATTCAGAGAGTTTCAGAGAGTGTCAGAGAGTGTCAGAGAGTTTCAGAGAGTTTCTGAGTGTTTCTGAGGCTGTCAGAGAGTTTCAGAGAGTGTCACGGAGTTTCAGAGAGAGTCAGTGTCTCAGAGTGTCAAAGAGTTTCAAAGAGTGTCAGAGAGTTTCAGATAGTATCAGAGAGTTTCAGAGACTTTCTGAGAGTGTCAGAGAGTGCCAGATAGTTTCTGAGAGTTTCTGAGTGTGTCGGAGTGTGTCTGAGATATTCAGAAATTGTCAGACAGTGTCAGAGAGTGTCTGAGAGTGTCAGAGAGTGTCAGACAGTTTCAGAGAGAGTCATAGAGTGTCAGAGAGTTTCAGAGAGTGTCAGAGAGTGTCAGAGATGTTCACAGAGTTTCAGAGAGTGTCAGATAGTTTCAGAGAGAGTCAGAGAGTGTCAGAGAGTTTCAGAGATTTTCAGAGAGTTGCAGAGATGTTCAGAGAGTGTCAGAGAGTGTCAGAGAGTTTCTGAGAGTTTGTGAGTTTGTCAGAGAGTGTCAGAGATTGTCAGCGAATTTCAGAGAGTGTCACAGAGTGTCAGAGCGTTTCAGAGACTTTGAGAGAGTTTCAGAGAGTGTCAGAGAGTTTGTGAGAGTGTCACAGAGTGTCAGAGAGTGTCAGAGAGTTTCAGAGAGTTTCTGAGTGTTTCTGAGAGGGTCAGAGATTTTCAGAGAGTCTCAGTGATCTGCAGAGAGTGTACGAGTGTGTCAGAAAGTTTCAGAGAGTTTCACAGAGTGTCAGAGAGTTTCAGAGAGATTCAGAGACTGTCAGGGAGTGTCAGAGAGTGTCAGAGAGTTTTAGAGAGTGTCAGAGAGTTTCAGCGAGTGTCAGACAGTATCTGAGAGTGTCAGAGAGTGTCAGAGAGTTTCAGAGAGTGTCAGAGAGTGTCCGAGAGTGTCAGAGAGTGTCAGAGAGTGTCAGAAAGTTTCAGAAAGTGTCAAATAGTGTCAGAGAGTTTCAGAAAATGTCAGAGAGTGCCACAGAGTGCCTGAGAGTGTCAGAGAGTGTCATAGAGTTTCACAGCGTGTCACAGATTGTCAGAGAGTTTCAGAGTGTTTCAGCGAGTGTCAGAGACTTTCAGAGAGTGTCAGAGAATGTCAGAGTGTGTCTGAAAGTTTCAGAGAGTGTCAGAGAGTGTCAGAGACTTTCAGAGAGTGTCAGAGATCTGCAGAGAGTGTCCGAGTGTGTCAGAAAGTTTCAGAGTTTCACAGAGTGTCAGAGAGTTTCAGAGATTTTCAGAGAGTGTCAGAGAGTGTCCAATAGATTCAGAAAGTGTCAGATAGTGTCAGAGATTTTCAGAAAGTGTCAGAGAGTGTCAGAGAGTGTCTGAGAGTGTCAGAGAGTGTCAGAGAGTTTCAGAGAGATTCATAGAGTGTCAGAGAGTTTCAGAGAGTTTCAGAGAGTGTCAGAGATGTTCACAGAGTTTCAGAGAGTGTCAGAGAGTGTCAGACAGTGTCAGAGAGTGTCAGAGAGTGTCTGAGATTTTCAGAGAGTTTCAGAGAGTGTCAGAGAGTTTCAGAGAGAGTCAGAGAGTGTCAGAGAGTTTCAGAGATTTTCAGAGATTTGCAGAGATGTTCAGAGAGTGTCAGAGAGTGTCAGAAAGTTTCAGAGAGAGTCGGAGCGTGTCAGGGAGTTTCAGAGAGATTCAGAGAGTGTCAGAGAGCGTCAGAGAGTGTCAGAGAGTGTCACAGAGTGTCAGAGAGCTTCAGAGAGATTCAGAGCGTGTCAGAGAGCGTCAGAGAGTGTCAGAGAGTGTCACAGAGTGTCAGAGAGCTTCAGAGAGATTCAGAGAGTGTCACAGAGTGTCACAGAGTGTCACAGAGTGTCACAGAGTTGCAGAGTGTGTCAGAAAGTGTCCGAGAGTTTCAGAAACAGTCAGATAGTGTCAGAGAGTTTCAGAAAGTGTCAGAGAGAGTCAGAGAGTCTCTGAGAGTGTCAGAGAGTGTGAGAGTGTTTCAGAGAGTGTCACAGATTTTCAGAGAGTGTCAGAGATTTTCAGAGAGTTTCAGAGATCTTCAGAAAGTGTCAGAGAGTGCCAGAAAGGTTCAGAGAGTATCACAGAGTGTCAGAGAGTTTCAGAGGGATTCCGAGAGTGTCAGAGAGTATCAGAGAGTATCACAGAGTGTCAGAGATTTTCAGAGAGTTTCTGAGTGTTTCTGAGAGTGTCAGAGATTGTCAGAGGGTTTCAGAGATCTTCAGAGAGTGTCCGAGGGTGTCAGAAAGTTTCAGAGAGTGTCACAGAGTGTCAGTGTGTTTCAGAGAGATTCAGAGAGTGTCAGGGAGTGTCAGAGTGTGTCAGAGAGTTTCAGAGAGTGTCAGAGAGTTTCAGCGAGTGTCAGACAGTATCTGAGAGTGTCAGAGAGTGTCAGAGAGTTTCAGAGCCTGTCAGAGAGTGTCCGAGAGTGTCAGAGAGTATCAGAGAGTGTCAGAGAGTGTCAGAAAGATTCAGAAAGTGTCAGAAAGTGTCAGAGAGTGTCAGAGAGTGTCTGAGAGTGTCAGAGAGTGTCAGAGAGTTTCAGAGCGTGTCACAGATTGTCAGAGAGTTTCAGAGATTTTCAGAGAGTGTCAGAGAGAGTCAGAGAGTGTCAGAGAATGTCAGAGAGTGTCTGAAAGTTAAAGAGAGAGTCAGAGAGTGTCAGAGAGTTTCAGAGAGTTTCAGAGAGTTTGAGAGAGTGTCACAGAGTGTCAGAGATTGTCAGAGACTTTCAGAGAGTTTCTGAGAGTTTCAGAGAGTTTCAGAGAGCTTCAGAGAGTTTCAGAGAGTGTCAGAGCCTGTCAGAGCGTTTCAGAGAGTCTCACAGGGTGTCAGAGAGTTTCAGAGAGCTTCAGAGATTGTCAGAGAGTGTTAGAGAGTGTCAGATTGTTTCAAACAGTTTCAGAGAGTGTCAGAGAGTTTCAGAGAGAGTGAGACTGTGTCTGAGAGTGTCAAAGAGTGTCAAAGTGTTTCAGAGAGTGTCAGAGAGTGTCAGATTGTTTCAGAGTGTTTCAGAGAATATCAGAGAGTCTCAGAGACTTTCTGACAGTGTCAGAGATTGCCAGAGAGTTTCTGAGAGTTCCTGAGTGTGTCGGAGAGTGTCAGAGAGTGTCAGAGAGTGTCACAGAGAGTCGTCGAGTTTCGGAGATCTTCAGAGACTTTCATTGAGTGTCACAGAGTTTCAGAGAGTGTCAGAGAGTGTCAGGGAGTTTCAGAGAGTTTCAGAGAGTGTCACAGAGTTTCAGAGAGTTTCAGAGATATTCACAGAGTGTCAGAGAATGTCAGACAGTGTCAGAGAGTTTCAGAAAGTTTCAGATAGTGTCAGAGAGTTTCAGTAATTATCTGTGAGTTTCAGAGAGTGTCAGAGAGTTTCAGAGACTGTCAGAGATTTCTGAGAGTTTCAGAGAGTGTCAGAGAGTTTCAGAGAGTGTCAAAGAGTGTCTGAGAGTGTCAGAGAGTTTCGGAAAGTTTCAGAGATATTCACAGAGTGTCAGAGAATGTCAGACAGTGTCAGAGAGTTTCAGAAAGTTTCAGATAGTGTCAGAGAGTTTCAGTAATTATCTGTGAGTGTCAGAGAGTATCAGAGAGTTTCAGAGACTGTCAGAGATTTCTGAGAGTTTCAGAGAGTGTCAGAGAGTTTCAGAGAGTGTCAGAGAGTGTCTGAGTGTGTCAGAGAGTTTCTGAGAGTTTCTGAAAGTATCTGAGTTTGTCAGAGATTGTCAGAGAGTGTCAGAGAGTTTCATAGAGTGTCACAGAGTGTGAGAGAGTGTCAGAGAGTTTCAGAGTGTTTCAGAGAGCTTCTGAGAGTTTCAGAGAGTGTCAGAAAGTTTCAGAGAGTGTCAGCGAGTATCAGAGAGTGTCAGAGAGTTTCGGAGAGTTTCTGAGTTTGTCGGAGAATGTCAGAGAGTGTCACAGAGTGTCAGAGAGTGTCAGAGAGTTTCAGAGAGTTTCAGAGAGCATCAGTGTGTTTCAGTGAGTGTCAGAAAGTTTCAGAGAGTGCCAGAGAGGGTCAGAGAGTTTCAGAGAGTGTCACAGAGTGTCAGAGAGCATCAGAGAGCTTCAGAGAGTGTCAGAGAGTGTCTGAGAGAGTCAGAGAGTGTCAGAGAGTTTCAGAGAGTTTCAGAGAGTGCCAGAGAGTTTCAGAGAGAGTCAGAGAGTGTCAGTAGTTTCAGAGAGTTTCAGAAAGTTTCAGATAGTGTCAGAGAGATTCCGAAAGTGTCAGAGAGTGTCAGAGAGTGTCTGAGAGTGTCAGAGAGTGTCAGAGAGTTTCAGAGAGTTTCAGAGAGTGCCAGAGAGTTTCAGAGAGTTTCAGAGAGTGTCAGAGAGTGTCAGAGAGTTTCAGAGAGTGTCAGAGAGTGTCAGAGAGTTTCAGAGAGTGTCTGAGAGTGTCAGAGAGTGCCAGAGAGTTTCAGAGAGTGTCAGAGAGTGTCAGAGAGTTTCAGAGAGTGCCAGAGAGTTTCAGAGAGTTTCAGAGAGTGTCAGAAGTTATCTGTGAGGTTCAGAGTGTGTCAGAGGGCTCTGAGATTTTCTGAGTGCTTCAGAGAGTGTCAGAGAGTGTCACAGCGTTTCAGAGAGTTTCAGAGAATGTCAGAGAGTCTCAGAGACTTTCTGAGAGTGTCAGATAGTGTCAGAGAGTTTCAGAAGTTATCTGTGAGGTTCAGAGTGTGTCAGAGGGCTCTGAGATTTTCTGAGTGCTTCAGAGAGTGTCAGAGAGTGTCACAGAGTTTCAGAGAGTTTCAGAGAGTTTCAGAGAATGTCAGAGAGTCTCAGAGACTTTCTGAGAGTGTCAGAGAGTGCCAGAGAGTTTCTGACAGTTTCTGAGTGTGTCGGAGAGTGTCAGAGAGTGTCAGAGAGTGTCACAGAGAGTCAGAGTGTTTCAGAGATCTTCAGAGATTTTCAGAGAGCGTCACAGAGTTTCAGAGAGTGTCACAGATTGTCAGTGAGTGTCAGAGAGTTTCAGAGAGTGTCAGATAGTGTCAGTGAGTGTCAGAGAGTATCAGAGTGTGTCAGCGAGAGTCATAGAGTGTCAGCGAGTGTCTGAGAGGATCAGAGAGTGTCAGCGAGAGTCAGAGAGTGTCAGAGAGTTTCAGAGAGTGTCAGAGAGTTTCTGATAGTTTATGAGTTTGTCAGAGAGTGTCAGAGAGTGTCAGAGACTGTCAGAGGGCTCTGAGATTTTCTGAGTGTGTCAGAGAGTGTCAGAGAGTTTCGGAGAGTGTCAGAGAGTGTCCGAGAGTTTCAGAGAGTGTCTGAGAGTGTCAGAGAGTGTCAGAGAGTTACTGAGAGTTTCTGAGTTTGTCAGGGAGAGTCAGAGATTGTCAGAGAATTTCAGAGTGTGTCACAGAGTGTCAGAGAGTGTCAGAGAGTGTCAGAGAGTTTTTGAGTGTTTCTGAGAGTGTCAGAGATTTTCAGAGGGTTTCAGAAATCTGCAGAGAGTGTCCGAGGGTGTCAGAAAGTTTCAGAGAGTGTCACAGAGTGTCAGTGTGTTTCAGAGAGATTCAGAGAGTGTCAGGGAGTGTCAGATTGTGTCAGAGAGTTTCAGAGAGTGTCAGAGAGTGTCAGAGAGTTTCAGCGAGTGTCAGACAGTATCTGAGAGTGTCACAGAGTTTCAGAGAGTTTCAGAGAGTGTCACAGAGTGTCCGAGAGTGTCAGAGAGTATCAGCGGGTGTCAGATAGTGTCAGAGAGTGTCAGAGTGTGTCTGAGAGTCTCAGAGATTTTCAGAGAGTTTCAGAGAGTGTCAGAGAATGTCAGAGAGTGTCTGAAAGTTAAAGAGAGAGTCAGAGAGTGTCAGAGAGTTTCAGAGAGTGTCAGAGAGTTTCTGAGAGTTTCTGAGAGTTTCCAAGAGTTTCAGAGAGTTTGAGAGAGTGTCACAGAGTGTCAGAGATTGTCAGAGACTTTCAGAGAGTTTCTGAGAGTTTCAGAGAGAGTGAGACTGTGTCTGACAGTGTCAAAGAGTGTCAAAGTGTTTCAGAGAGTGTCAGAGAGTGTCAGTTTGTTTCAGAGAGTTTCAGAGAATGTCAGAGAGTCTCTGAGACTTTCTGACAGTGTCAGAGATTGCCAGAGAGTTTCTGAGTGTGTCGGAGAGTGTCAGAGAGTGTCAGAGAGTGTCACAGAGATTCGTAGAGATTCAGAGATCTTCAGAGACTTTCAGTGAGTGTCACAGAGTTTCAGAGAGTGTCAGAGAGTGTCAGGGAGTTTCAGAGAGTTTCAGAGAGTGTCACAGAGTTTCGGAGAGTTTCAGAGATATTCACAGAGTGTCAGAGAATGTCAGACAGTGTCAGAGAGTTTCAGAAAGTTTCAGATAGTGTCAGAGAGTTTCAGAAATGATCTGTGAGTGTCAGAGAGTGTCAGAGATTTCTGAGATTTTCAGAGTGTGTCAGAGAGTGTCAGAGAGTTTCAGAGAGTATCAGAGAGTGTCAGAGAGTTTCAGAGTGTGTCACAGAGTGTCAGTGAGTGTCAGAGAGTTTCAGAGAGAGTCAGATAGTGTCAGTGAGTGTCAGAGAGTATCAGAGAGTGTCAGCGAGAGTCAGAGTGTGTCAGCGAGTGTCAGAGAGTATCAGAGAGTGTCAGCGAGAGTCAGAGAGTGTCAGAGAGTTTCAGAGAGTGTCAGAGTGTTTCGGAGAGTTTCAGAGATATTCACAGAGTGTCCGAGAATGTCAGAGTATGTCAGAGAGTTTCAGAAAGTGTCAGATAGTGTCAGAGAGTTTCAGAAATTATCTGTGAGTGTCAGAGAGTTTCAGAGAGTTTCAGAGACTGTCAGAGGGCTCTGAGATTTTCTGAGTGTGTCAGAGAGTGTCAGAGAGTGTCAGAGAGTGTCAGAGAGTGTCATAGAGTTTCAGAGAGTGTCACAGAGTGTCAGAGAGTGTCAGCGACTTTCAGAGAGTTTCAGAGATCTTCAGGGAGTGTCATAGTGTCAGAATGTTTCAGAGAGTGTCACAGAGGGTCAGAGAGTTTCAGAGAGATTCATAGAGTGTCAGGGAGTGTCAGAGAGTGTCATAGTGTTTCAGAGTGTGTCAGATCGTATCTGAGAGTGTCAGAGAGTGTCGAAGAGTTTCAGAGAGTGTCAGAGAGTGTCAGAGTGGAGCAGAGAGTGTCAGAGAGAGTCAGAGATTGTCAGAGAGTGTCGGAGAGTGTCAGAAATTTTCGGAAAGTGTCAGATAGTGTCAGATAGTTTCAGAAAGTGTCAGAGAGTGTCAGAGAGTGTCTGAGAGTGTGAGAGAGTGTCAGAGAGTTTCAGAAACTTTCAGAGACTGTCAGAGAGTGTCTGAGATTTTCAGAGAGTGTCAGAGAGTTTCAGAGAGTTTCAGAGAGTGTCAGAGAGTGTCAGAGAGTTTCAGAGAGTGTCAGAGAGGGTCAGAGAGTGTCTGAGAGATTCAGAGAGTGTCAGAGAGTTTGACAGAGTGTCAGAGAGTTTCCGAGAGTGTCTGAGAGTGTCAGAGAGTGTCAGAGAGTTTCTGAGAGTTTGTGAGTTTGTCAGAGAGTGTCAGAGAATGTCAGCGAATTTCAGAGAGTGTCACAGAGTGTCGGAGAGTGTCAGAGAGTTTCTGAGAGGTTCTGAGTTTGTCAGAGAGTGTCAGAGATTGTCAGCGAATTTCAGAGAGTGTCACAGAATGTCAGAGAGTTTCAGAGACTTTCAGAGAGTTTCAGAGAGTGTCTGATAGTATCAGAGAGTGTCAGAGAGTTTCGGAGAGTTTCTGAGTTTGTCAGAGAGTGTCAGAGATTGTCAGTGCATTTCAGCGAGTGTCAGAGAGTGTCAGAGAGTGTCAGAGAGTTTCAGAGAGTTTCTGAGTGTTTCTGAGAGGGTCAGAGATTTTCAGAGAGTCTCAGAGATCTGCAGAGAGTGTCCGAGTGTGTCAGAAAGTTTCAGAGAGTTTCACAGAGTGTCAGAGAGTTTCAGAGAGATTCAGAGACTGTCAGGGAGTGTCAGAGAGTGTCAGAGAGTTTTAGAGAGTGTCAGAGAGTTTCAGCGAGTGTCAGACAGTATCTGAGAGTGTCAGAGAGTGTCAGAGAGTGTCAGAGAGTGTCAGAGAGTGTCAGAGAGTGTCGGACAGTGTCAGAAAGTTTCAGAAAGTGTCAGATAGTGTCAGAGAGTTTCAGAAAGTGTCAGAGAGAGTCACAGAGTGTCTGAGAGTGTCAGATTGTCAGAGTGTTTCAGCGAGTGTCAGAGACTTTCAGTGAGTGTCAAAGAATGTCAGAGTGTGTCTGAGAGTTTCAGAGAGAGTCAGAGAGTGTCAGAGACATTCAGAGAGTTTCAGAGAGTGTCAGAGAGTGTCAGAGAGTTTCAGAGAGTTTCTGAGTGTTTCTGAGGCTGTCAGAGAGTTTCAGAGAGTGTCACGGAGTTTCAGAGAGAGTCAGTGTCTCAGAGTGTCAAAGAGTTTCAAAGAGTGTCAGAGAGTTTCAGATAGTATCAGAGAGTTTCAGAGACTTTCTGAGAGTGTCAGAGAGTGCCAGATAGTTTCTGAGAGTTTCTGAGTGTGTCGGAGTGTGTCTGAGATATTCAGAAATTGTCAGACAGTGTCAGAGAGTGTCTGAGAGTGTCAGAGAGTGTCAGACAGTTTCAGAGAGAGTCATAGAGTGTCAGAGAGTTTCAGAGAGTGTCAGAGAGTGTCAGAGATGTTCACAGAGTTTCAGAGAGTGTCAGATAGTTTCAGAGAGAGTCAGAGAGTGTCAGAGAGTTTCAGAGATTTTCAGAGAGTTGCAGAGATGTTCAGAGAGTGTCAGAGAGTGTCAGAGAGTTTCTGAGAGTTTGTGAGATTGTCAGAGAGTGTCAGAGATTGTCAGCGAATTTCAGAGAGTGTCACAGAGTGTCAGAGCGTTTCAGAGACTTTGAGAGAGTTTCAGAGAGTGTAGAGAGTTTGTGAGAGTGTCACAGAGTGTCAGAGAGTGTCAGAGAGTTTCAGAGAGTTTCTGAGTGTTTCTGAGAGGGTCAGAGATTTTCAGAGAGTCTCAGTGATCTGCAGAGAGTGTACGAGTGTGTCAGAAAGTTTCAGAGAGTTTCACAGAGTGTCAGAGAGTTTCAGAGAGATTCAGAGACTGTCAGGGAGTGTCAGAGAGTGTCAGAGAGTTTTAGAGAGTGTCAGAGAGTTTCAGCGAGTGTCAGACAGTATCTGAGAGTGTCAGAGAGTGTCAGAGAGTTTCAGAGAGTGTCAGAGAGTGTCCGAGAGTGTCAGAGAGTGTCAGAGAGTGTCAGAAAGTTTCAGAAAGTGTCAAATAGTGTCAGAGAGTTTCAGAAAATGTCAGAGAGTGCCACAGAGTGCCTGAGAGTGTCAGAGAGTGTCATAGAGTTTCACAGCGTGTCACAGATTGTCAGAGAGTTTCAGAGTGTTTCAGCGAGTGTCAGAGACTTTCAGAGAGTGTCAGAGAATGTCAGAGTGTGTCTGAGAGTTTCAGAGAGTGTCAGAGAGTGTCAGAGACTTTCAGAGAGTGTCAGAGAGTGTCAGAGAGTGTCAAAGAGTTTCAAAGACTGTCAGAGAGTTTCAGATAGTGTCAGAGAGTTTCAGAGACTTTCTGAGAGTGTCAGAGAGTGTCAGAGAGTGCCTGAGAGTTTCCGAGAGTTTCTGAGTGTGTCAGAGTGTGTCTGAGATATTCAGAAAGTGTCAGATAGTGTCAGAGAGTTTCAGAGATTTTCAGAGAGTGTCAGAGAGTGTCCAATAGATTCAGAAAGTGTCAGATAGTGTCAGAGATTTTCAGAAAGTGTCAGAGAGTGTCAGAGAGTGTCTGAGAGTGTCAGAGAGTGTCAGAGAGTTTCAGAGAGATTCATAGAGTGTCAGAGAGTTTCAGAGAGTTTCAGAGAGTGTCAGAGATGTTCACAGAGTTTCAGAGAGTGTCAGAGCGTGTCAGACAGTGTCAGAGAGTGTCAGAGAGTGTCTGAGAGTTTCAGAGAGTTTCAGAGAGTGTCAGAGAGTTTCAGAGAGAGTCAGAGAGTGTCAGAGAGTTTCAGAGATTTGCAGAGATTTGCAGAGATGTTCAGAGAGTGTCAGAGAGTGTCAGAAAGTTTCAGAGAGAGTCGGAGCGTGTCAGGGAGTTTCAGAGAGATTCAGAGAGTGTCAGAGAGCGTCAGAGAGTGTCAGAGAGTGTCACAGAGTGTCAGAGAGCTTCAGAGAGATTCAGAGAGTGTCAGAGAGCGTCAGAGAGTGTCAGAGAGTGTCACAGAGTGTCAGAGAGCTTCAGAGAGATTCAGAGAGTGTCAGAGAGTGTCACAGAGTGTCACAGAGTGTCACAGAGTTGCAGAGTGTGTCAGAAAGTGTCCGAGAGTTTCAGAAACAGTCAGATAGTGTCAGAGAGTTTCAGAAAGTGTCAGAGAGAGTCAGAGAGTCTCTGAGAGTGTCAGAGAGTGTGAGAGTGTTTCAGAGAGTGTCACAGATTTTCAGAGAGTGTCAGAGATTTTCAGAGAGTTTCAGAGATCTTCAGAAAGTGTCAGAGAGTGCCAGAAAGGTTCAGAGAGTATCACAGAGTGTCAGAGAGTTTCAGAGGGATTCCGAGAGTGTCAGAGAGTATCAGAGAGTATCACAGAGTGTCAGAGATTTTCAGAGAGTTTCTGAGTGTTTCTGAGAGTGTCAGAGATTGTCAGAGGGTTTCAGAGATCTTCAGAGAGTGTCCGAGGGTGTCAGAAAGTTTCAGAGAGTGTCACAGAGTGTCAGTGTGTTTCAGATAGATTCAGAGAGTGTCAGGGAGTGTCAGAGTGTGTCAGAGAGTTTCAGAGAGTGTCAGAGAGTTTCAGCGAGTGTCAGACAGTATCTGAGAGTGTCAGAGAGTGTCAGAGAGTTTCAGAGCCTGTCAGAGAGTGTCCGAGAGTGTCAGAGAGTATCAGAGAGTGTCAGAGAGTGTCAGAAAGATTCAGCAAGTGTCAGATAGTGTCAGAGAGATTCAGAAAGTGTCAGAGAGTGTCAGAGAGTGTCTGAGAGTGTCAGAGAGTGTCAGAGAGTTTCAGAGCGTGTCACAGATTGTCAGAGAGTTTCAGAGATTTTCAGAGAGTGTCAGAGAGATTCAGAGAGTGTCAGAGAATGTCAGAGAGTGTCTGAAAGTTAAAGAGAGAGTCAGAGAGTGTCAGAGAGTTTCAGAGAGTTTCAGAGAGTTTCAGAGAGTTTCTGAGAGTTTCTGAGAGTTTCTGAGAGTTTCAGAGAGTTTGAGAGAGTGTCACAGAGTGTCAGAGATTGTCAGAGACTTTCAGAGAGTTTCTGAGAGTTTCAGAGAGCGTCAGAGAGTTTCAGAGAGTGTCAGAGCCTGTCAGAGCGTTTCAGAGAGTCTCACAGGGTGTCAGAGAGTTTCAGAGAGCTTCAGAGATTGTCAGAGAGTGTTAGAGAGTGTCAGATTGTTTCAAACAGTTTCAGAGAGTGTCAGAGAGTTTCAGAGAGAGTGAGACTGTGTCTGAGAGTGTCAAAGAGTGTCAAAGTGTTTCAGAGAGTGTCAGAGAGTGTCAGATTGTTTCAGAGTGTTTCAGAGAATATCAGAGTGTCTCAGAGACTTTCTGACAGTGTCAGAGATTGCCAGAGAGTTTCTGAGAGTTCCTGAGTGTGTCGGAGAGTGTCAGAGAGTGTCAGAGAGTGTCACAGAGAGTCGTCGAGTTTCGGAGATCTTCAGAGACTTTCATTGAGTGTCACAGAGTTTCAGAGAGTGCCAGAGAGTGTCAGGGAGTTTCTGAGAGTTTCAGAGAGTGTCACAGAGTTTCAGAGAGTTTCAGAGATATTCACAGAGTGTCAGAGAATGTCAGACAGTGTCAGAGAGTTTCAGAAAGTTTCAGATAGTGTCAGAGAGTTTCAGTAATTATCTGTGAGTGTCAGAGAGTGTCAGAGAGTTTCAGAGACTGTCAGAGATTTCTGAGAGTTTCAGAGAGTGTCAGAGAGTTTCAGAGAGTGTCAGAGAGTGTCTGAGAGTGTCAGAGAGTTTCGGAAAGTTTCAGAGATATTCACAGAGTGTCAGAGAATGTCAGACAGTGTCAGAGAGTTTCAGAAAGTTTCAGATAGTGTCAGAGAGTTTCAGTAATTATCTGTGAGTGTCAGAGAGTATCAGAGAGTTTCAGAGACTGTCAGAGATTTCTGAGAGTTTCAGAGAGTGTCAGAGAGTTTCAGAGAGTGTCAGAGAGTGTCTGAGTGTGTCAGAGAGTTTCTGAGAGTTTCTGAAAGTATCTGAGTTTGTCAGAGATTGTCAGAGAGTGTCAGAGAGTTTCATAGAGTGTCACAGATTTTGAGAGAGTGTCAGAGAGTTTCAGAGTGTTTCAGAGAGCTTCTGAGAGTTTCAGAGAGTGTCAGAAAGTTTCAGAGAGTGTCAGCGAGTATCAGAGAGTGTCAGAGAGTTTCGGAGAGTTTCTGAGTTTGTCGGAGAATGTCAGAGAGTGTCACAGAGTGTCAGAGAGTGTCAGAGAGTTTCAGAGAGTTTCAGAGAGCATCAGTGTGTTTCAGTGAGTGTCAGAAAGTTTCAGAGAGTGCCAGAGAGGGTCAGAGAGTTTCAGAGAGTGTCACAGAGTGTCAGAGAGCATCAGAGAGCTTCAGAGAGTGTCAGAGAGTGTCTGAGAGAGTCAGAGAGTGTCAGAGAGTTTCAGAGAGTTTCAGAGAGTGCCAGAGAGTTTCAGAGAGAGTCAGAGAGTGTCAGTAGTTTCAGAGAGTTTCAGAAAGTGTCAGATAGTGTCAGAGAGATTCCGAAAGTGTCAGAGAGTGTCAGAGAGTGTCTGAGAGTGTCAGAGAGTGTCAGAGAGTTTCAGAGAGTTTCAGAGAGTGCCAGAGAGTTTCAGAGAGTTTCAGAGAGTGTCAGAGAGTGTCAGAGAGTTTCAGAGAGTGTCAGAGAGTGTCAGAGAGTTTCAGAGAGTGTCTGAGAGTGTCAGAGAGTGCCAGAGAGTTTCAGAGAGTGTCAGAGAGTGTCAGAGAGTTTCAGAGAGTGCCAGAGAGTTTCAGAGATTTTCAGAGAGTGTCAGAGAGTGTCAGAGAGTTTCTGAGAGTGTCAGAGAGTTTCAGAGACTGCCAGAGAGTTTCAGAGAGTTTCCGAGAGTGTCAGAGAGTGTCAGAGAGTTTCTGAGAGTGTCAGAGAGTGTCAGAGAGTTTCAGAGAGTTTCAGAGAGTGTCAGAGAGTTTCAGAGAGTGCCAGAGAGTTTCAGAGAGTTTCAGAGAGTGTCAGAGAGTGTCAGAGAGTTTCTGAGAGTGTCAGAGAGTTTCAGAGAGTGCCAGAGAGTTTCAGAGAGTTTCCGAGAGTGTCAGAGAGTGTCAGAGAGTTTCTGAGAGTGTCAGAGAGTGTCAGAGAGTTTCAGAGAGTGTCAGAGAGTTTCAGAGAGTGCCAGAGAGTTTCAGAGAGTGTCAGAGAGTGTCAGAGAGTTTCTGAGAGTGTCAGAGAGTGTCATAGTGTTTCAGAAAGTGTCAGAGAGTGTCAGAGAGTGTCTGAGAGTGTCAGAGAGTGTCAGAGAGTTTCAGAGAGTTTCAGAGAGTGCCAGAGAGTTTCAGAGAGTTTCAGAGAGTGTCAGAGAGTGTCAGAGAGTTTCAGAGAGTGTCAGCGAGAATCAGAGAGTGTCAGAGAGTTTCTGAGAGATTCTGAGTTTGTCGGAGAATGTCAGAGAGTGTCACAGAGTGTCAGAGAGTGTCAGAGAGTGTCAGAAAGTTTCAGAGAGTGCCAGAGAGGGTCAGAGAGATTCAGAGAGTGTCACAGAGTGTGAGAGAGCATCAGAGAGCTTCAGAGAGTGTCAGAGAGTGTCTGAGAGTGTCAGAGAGTGTCAGAGAGTTTCAGAGAGTTTCAGAGAGTGCCAGAGAGTTTCAGAGAGTGTCAGAGAGTGTCAGACAGTGTCAGAGAGATTCCGAAAGTGTCAGAGAGTGTCAGAGAGTTTCTGAGAGTGTCAGAGAGTGTCAGAGAGTTTCAGAAAGTGTCAGAGAGTGTCAGAGAGTGTCTGAGAGTGTCAGAGAGTGTCAGAGAGTTTCAGAGAGTTTCAGAGAGTGCCAGAGAGTTTCAGAGAGTTTCAGAGAGTGTCAGAGAGTGTCAGAGAGTTTCAGAGAATGTCAGAGAGTTTCAGAGAGTTTCTGAGAGTTTGTGAGTTTGTCAGAGAGTGTCAGAGAGTTTCAGAAAGTGTCAGAGAGTGTCAGAGAGTGTCTGAGAGTGTCAGAGAGTGTCAGAGAGTTTCAGAGAGTTTCAGAGAGTGCCAGAGAGTTTCAGAGAGTTTCAGAGAGTGTCAGAGAGTGTCAGAGAGTTTCAGAGAATGTCAGAGAGTTTCAGAGAGTGTCTGAGAGTGTCAGAGAGTGTCAGAGAGTTTCGGAGAGTTTGTGAGTTTGTCAGAGAGTGTCAGAGAGTGTCAGAGAGTTTCAGAGAGTTTCAGAGAGTGTCACAGATTGCGAGAGAGTGTGAGAGAGTTTCAGAGAGTTTAAGAGAGCTTCTGAGAGTTTCAGAGAGTGTCAGAAAGTTTCAGAGAGTGTCAGCGAGTATCAGAGAGTGTCAGAGAATTTCTGAGTGTTTCTGAGTTTGTCGGAGAGTGTCAGAGAGTCTCCGAGAGTGTCAGAGAGTGTCAGAGAGTTGCAGAGAGTTTCTGATAGTTTCTGAGAGTGTCAGAGAGTTTCAGAGAGTTTCAGAGAGTTTCAGAGAGCATCAGTGTGTTTCAGAGAGTGTCAGAAAGTTTCAGAGAGTGTCAGAGAGTTTCAGAGAGCATCAGTGTGTTTCAGAGAGTGTTAGAAAGTGTCAGAGAGTGTCAGAGACTTTCAGAGAGTGTCAGAGAGTGTCAGAGAGTTTCAGAGAGTGTCAGAGAGTTTCAGATAGTTTCAGATAGTGTCAGAAAGTTTCAGAGAGTGTCAGAGAGTGTCAGAGAGTTTCAGAGAGTGTCAGAGAGTTTCAGAGAGTGTCTGAGATTGTCAGAGAGTGTCAGAGAGTTTCTGAGAGTTTGTGAGTTTGTCAGAGTGTCAGAGATTGTCAGCGAATTTCAGAGAGTGTCACAGTGTGTCAGAGAGTTTCAGAGAGTTTCAGAGAGTGTCAGAGAGTGTCAGAGAGTATCTGAGAGTTCCAGAGAATGTCAGAGAGTTTCAGAGAGTTTCTGAGTTTGTCTGAGAGTGTCAGAGATTGTCAGAGAATTTCAGAGAGTGTCACAGAGTGTCAGAGAGTGTCAGAGAGTTTCAGAGAGTTTCAGAAAGTGTCAGAGAGTGTCAGAGAGTTTCAGAGAGTGTCAGAGAGTTTCAGAGAGTGTCTGAGAGTGTCAGAGAGTGTCAGAGAGTTTCTGAGAGTTTGTGAGTTTGTCAGAGAGTTTCAGAGATATTCAGCGAATTTCAGAGAGTGTCACAGAGTGTCAGAGAGTTTCCGAGAGTTTCAGAGAGTGTCAGAGAGTTTCAGAGAGTATCTGAGAGTTTCAGAGAATGTCAGAGAGTTTCAGAGAGTTTCTGAGTTTGTCTGAGAGTGTCAGAGATTGTCAGAGAATTTCAGAGAGTGTCACAGAGTGTCAGAGAGTGTCAGAGTGATTCTGAATGTTTCTGAGAGTGTCAGATAGTTTCAGAGAGTTTTAGAGAGCTTCAGAGTTTCAGATAGTGTCAGAAAGTTTCAGAGAGTGTCAGCGAGTATCAGAGAGTGTCAGAGAGTTTCTGAGAGTTTCTGAGTTTGTCGGAGAATGTCAGAGAGTGTCACAGAGTGTCAGAGAGTGTCAGAGAGTGTCAGAAAGTTTCAGAGAGTGCCACAGAGGGTCAGAGAGATTCAGAGAGTGTCACAGAGTGTGAGAGAGCATCAGAGAGCTTCAGAGAGTGTCAGAGAGTGTCTGAGAGTGTCAGAGAGTGTCAGAGAGTTTCAGAGAGTTTCAGAGAGTGCCAGAGAGTTTCAGAGAGTGTCAGAGAGTGTCAGATAGTGTCAGAGAGATTCCGAAAGTGTCAGAGAGTGTCAGAGAGTTTCTGAGAGTGTCAGAGAGTGTCAGAGAGTTTCAGAGAATGTCAGAGAGTTTCAGAGAGTGTCTGAGAGTGTCAGAGAGTGTCAGAGAGTTTCTGAGAGTTTGTGAGTTTGTCAGAGAGTGTCAGAGAGTTTCAGAAAGTGTCAGAGAGTGTCAGAGAGTGTCTGAGAGTGTCAGAGAGTGTCAGAGAGTTTCAGAGAGTTTCAGAGAGTGCCAGAGAGTTTCAGAGAGTTTCAGAGAGTGTCAGAGAGTGTCAGAGAGTTTCAGAGAATGTCAGAGAATTTCAGAGAGTGTCTGAGAGTGTCAGAGAGTGTCAGAGAGTTTCGGAGAGTTTGTGAGTGTGTCAGAGAGTGTCAGAGAGTGTCAGAGAGTTTCAGAGAGTGTCACAGATTGCGAGAGAGTGTGAGAGAGTTTCAGAGAGTTTCAGAGAGCTTCTGAGAGTTTCAGAGAGTGTCAGAAAGTTTCAGAGAGTGTCAGCGAGTATCAGAGAGTGTCAGAGAATTTCTGAGTGTTTCTGAGTTTGTCGGAGAGTGTCAGAGAGTGTCCGAGAGTGTCAGAGAGTGTCAGAGAGTTGCAGAGAGTTTCTGATAGTTTCTGAGAGTGTCAGAGAGTTTCAGAGAGTTTCAGAGAGCATCAGTGTGTTTCAGAGAGTGTCAGAAAGTTTCAGAGAGTGTCAGAGAGTTTCAGAGAGCATCAGTGTGTTTCAGAGAGTGTCAGAAAGTGTCAGAGAGTGTCAGAGAGTGTCAGAGACTTTCAGAGAGTGTCAGAGAGTGTCAGAGAGTTTCAGAGAGTGTCAGAGAGTTTCAGATAGTTTCAGATATTGTCAGAAAGTTTCAGAGAGTGTCAGCGAGTATCAGAGAGTGTCAGAGAGCTTCTGAGTGTTTCTGAGTTTGTCGGAGAATGTCAGAGAGTGTCACAGAGTGTCAGAGAGTGTCAGAGAGTGTCAGAAAGTTTCAGAGTGTGCCAGAGAGGGTCAGAGAGTTTCAGAGAGTGTCACAGAGTGTCAGAGAGCATCAGAGAGCATCAGAGAGTGTCAGAGAGTTTCAGAGAGTGTCTGAGAGTGTCAGAGAGTGTCAGAGAGTTTCAGATACTTTCAGAGAGTGCCAGAGAGTTTCAGAGAGTGTCAGAGAGTGTCAGATAGTGTCAGAGAGATTCCGAAAGTGTCAGAGAGTGTCAGAAAGTTTCAGAGAGTTTCGGAGTGTTTCTGAGAGTGTCAGAGAGTTTCAGAAAGTTTCACAGAGCTTCAGAGAGTGTCAGAAAGTTTCAGAGAGTGTCAGAGAGTTTCAGAGAGTTTCACAGAGTGTCAGAGCATCTCAGAGAGCTTCAGAGAGTGTCAGAGACTGTCAGAGAGTTTCAGACAGTTTCAGAGATTTTCAGAGAGTGTCAGAGAGTTTCAGAGAGTGTCAGACAGTGTCTGAGAGTGTCAAAGAGTGTCAAAGAGTTTCAGAGAGTGTCAGAGAGTGTCAGAGAGTGTCAGAGTGTGTCAGAGAGTTTCAGAGAGTGTCAGAGAGTTTCAGAGACTTTCTGAGAGTGTCAGAGAGTGCCAGAGCGTTTCTGAGAGTTTCTGAGTGTGTCGGAGAGTGTCTGAGAGCGTCAGAGAGTTTCAGAAATTTTCTGAGAGTTTCAGAGTTGTTCAGAGAGTGTCAGAGAGTATCAGATAGTTTCAGAGGATGTCAGAGAGTGTCAGGGAGTTTCAGAGAGTTTCAGAGACTGTCAGAGAATGTCACAGAGTTTCAGAGAGTGTCAGAGAGTGTCACAGAGTGTCACAGAGTAGCAGAGTGTGTCAGAGAGTGTCCGAGAGATTCAGCAAGTGTCAGAGAGTTTCAAAAATTGTCAGAGAGTGTCAGAGAGTGTCTGAGAGATTCAGAAAGTGTCAGATCGTGTCAGAGAGTTTCAGAAAGTGTCAGAGTGTGTCAGAGAGTGTCAGAGAGTTTCAGAGAGTGTCAGAGAGTTTCAGAGAGTGTCAGAGAGTTTCAGAGAGTGTCAGAGAGTGTCTGAGAGTGTCAGAGAGTTTCTCAGAGTATCTGAGTTTGTCAGAGATTGTCAGAGAGTGTCACAGAGTGTCACAGAGTAGCAGAGTGTGTCAGAGAGTGTCCGAGAGATTCAGAAAGTGTCAGAGAGTTTCAAAAATTGTCAGAGAGTGTCAGAGAGTGTCTGAGAGATTCAGAAAGTGTCAGATCGTGTCAGAGAGTTTCAGAAAGTGTCAGAGTGTGTCAGAGAGTGTCAGAGAGTTTCAGAGAGTGTCAGAGAGTTTCAGAGAGTGTCAGAGAGTGTCTGAGAGTGTCAGAGAGTTTCTCAGAGTATCTGAGTTTGTCAGAGATTGTCAGAGAGTGTCAGAGAGTTTCAGAGAGTGTCACAGAGTGTGAGAGAGTGTCAGAGAGTTTCAGAGAGTTTCAGAGAGCTTCTGAGAGTTTCAGAGAGTGTCAGAAAGTTTCAGAGAGTGTCAGCGAGTATCAGAGAGTGTCAGAGAGTTTCTGAGAGTTTCTGAGTTTGTCGGAGAATGTCAGAGAGTGTCACAGAGTGTCAGAGAGTGTCAGTGAGTTTCAGAGAGTTTCAGAGAGCATCAGTGTGTTTCAGAGAGTGTCAGAAAGTTTCCGAGAGTGCCAGAGAGGGTCAGTGACTTTCAGAGAGTTTCAGAGAGTGTCACAGAGTGTCAGAGAGCATCAGAGAGCTTCAGAGAGTGTCAGGGAGTTTCAGAGAGTGTCAGAGAGTTTCAGAGAGTTTCAGAGACTTACTGAGAGTGTCAGAGAGTGCCTGTGAATTTCTGACAGATTCTGAGTGTGTCGGAGAGTGTCAGAGAGTGTCAGAGATTTTCAGAGTGTTTCAGAGCTCTTCAGAGAGTGTCAGGGAGTGTCAGAGATTGTCAGAGACTGTCAGAGAGTGTCAGAGATTTTCAGAGAGTTTCAGAGAGTTTCAGAGCTCTTCAGAGAGTGTCAGCGAGTGTCAGAGAGTGCCAGAGAGTTTCTGAGAGTTTCTGAGTGTGTCGGAGAGTGTCTGAGAGCGTCAGAGAGTTTCAGAGAGTTTCAGAGCTCTTCAGAGAGTGTCAGCGAGTGTCAGAGAGTGCCAGAGAGTTTCTGAGAGTTTCTGAGTGTGTCGGAGAGTGTCTGAGAGCGTCAGAGAGTTTCAGAGATTTTCAGAGAGTTTCAGAGATGTTCAGAGAGTGTCAGAGAGTGCCAGGGAGTTTCAGAGAGTTTCAGAGACTGTCAGAGAGTGTCAGAGAGTGTCACAGAGTGTCACAGAGTTTCAGAGAGAGTCAGAGAGTGTCAGAGAGTGTCACAGAGTGTCACAGAGTTGCAGAGTGTGTCAGAGAGTGTCCGAGAGTTTCAGAAAGTGTCAGTGAGTTTCAGAAAGTGTCAGAGAGTGTCAGGGAGTGTCTGAGAGATTCAGAAAGTGTCAGATAGTGTCAGAGAGTTTCAGAAAGTGTCAGAGTGTGTCAGAGTGTGTCAGAGAGTGTCAGAGAGTTTCAGAGAGTGTCAGAGAGTGTCAGAGAGTTTCAGAGAGTGTCAGAAAGTTTCAGAGAGTGTCAGAGAGTGTCTGAGAGTGTCAGAGAGTTTCTGAGAGTTTCTGAGAGTATCTGAGTTTGTCAGAGATTGTCAGAGAGTGTCAGAGAGTTTCATAGAGTGTCACACAGTGTGAGAGAGTGTCAGAGAGTTTCAGAGAGCTTCTGAGAGTTTCAGAGAGTGTCAGAAAGTTTCAGAGAGTGTCAGCGAGTATCAGAGAGTGTCAGAGAGTTTCGGAGAGTTTCTGAGTTTGTCGGAGAATGTCAGAGAGTGTCACAGAGTGTCAGAGAGTGTCAGAGAGTTTCAGAGAGTTTCAGAGAGCATCAGTGTGTTTCAGAGAGTGTCAGAAAGTTTCAGAGAGTGCCAGAGAGGTTCAGAGAGTTTCAGAGAGTGTCACAGAGTGTCAGAGAGCATCAGAGAGCTTCAGAGAGTGTCAGAGAGTGTCTGAGAGTGTCAGAGAGTGTCAGAGAGTTTCAGAGAGTTTCAGAGAGTGCCAGAGAGTTTCAGAGAGTGTCAGAGAGTGTCAGAGAGTTTCAGAGAGTTTCAGAAAGTGTCAGATAGTGTCAGAGAGATTCCGAAAGTGTCAGAGAGTGTCAGAGAGTGTCTGAGAGTGTCAGAGAGTGTCAGAGAGATTCAGAGAGTTTCAGAGAGTGTTAGAGAGTGTCAGAGAGTTTCAGAGAGTGTCAGAGAGTTTCAGAGAGTGTCTGAGAGTGTCAGAGAGTGCCAGAGAATTTCAGAGAGTGTCAGAGAGTGTCATAGTGTTTCAGAAAGTGTCAGAGAGTGTCAGAGAGTGTCTGAGAGTGTCAGAGAGTGTCAGAGAGTTTCAGAGAGTTTCAGAGAGTTTCAGAGAATGCCAGAGAGTTTCACAGAGTTTCAGAGAGTTTCAGAGAGTTTCTGAGAGTGTCAGAGAGTTTCAGAGAGTGCCAGAGAGTTTCAGAGAGTTTCAGAGAGTGTCAGAGAGTGTCAGAGAGTTTCTGAGAGTGTCAGAGAATGTTAGAGAGTGCCAGAGAGGTTCAGAGAGTGTCAGAGAGTGTCACAGAGTGTCAGAGAGCATCAGAGAGCTTCAGAGAGTGTCAGAGAGTGTCTGAGAGTGTCAGAGAGTGTCAGAGAGTTTCAGAGAGTTTCAGAGAGTGCCAGAGAGTTTCAGAGAGTGTCAGAGAGTGTCAGAGAGTTTCAGAGAGTTTCAGAAAGTGTCAGATAGTGTCAGAGAGATTCCGAAAGTGTCAGAGAGTGTCAGAGAGTGTCTGAGAGTGTCAGAGAGTGTCAGAGAGTGTCAGAGAGTGTCAGAGAGTTTCAGAGAGTTTCAGAAAGTGTCAGATAGTGTCAGAGAGATTCCGAAAGTGTCAGAGAGTGTCAGAGAGTGTCTGAGAGTGTCAGAGAGTGTCAGAGAGATTCAGAGAGTTTCAGAGAGTGTTAGAGAGTGTCAGAGAGTTTCAGAGAGTGTCAGAGAGTTTCAGAGAGTGTCTGAGAGTGTCAGAGAGTGCCAGAGAGTTTCAGAGAGTGTCAGAGAGTGTCATAGTGTTTCAGAAAGTGTCAGAGAGTGTCAGAGAGTCTCTGAGAGTGTCAGAGAGTGTCAGAGAGTTTCAGAGAGTTTCAGAGAGTTTCAGAGAGTGCCAGAGAGTTTCAGAGAGTTTCAGAGAGTGTCAGAGAGTTTCTGAGAGTGTCAGAGAGTTTCAGAGAGTGCCAGAGAGTTTCAGAGAGTTTCAGAGAGTGTCAGAGAGTGTCAGAGAGTTTCTGAGAGTGTCAGAGAGTGTCAGAGAGTGTCAGAGAGTTTCAGAGAGTGTCAGAGAGTTTCAGAGAGTGCCAGAGAGTTTCAGAGAGTTTCAGAGAGTGTCAGAGAGTGTCAGAGAGTGTCAGAGAGTGTCAGAGAGTTTCTGAGAGTGTCAGAGAGTGTCATAGTGTTTCAGAAAGTGTCATAGATTGTCAGAGAGTGTCTGAGAGTGTCAGAGAGTGTCAGAGAGTTTCAGAGAGTTTCAGAGAGTGCCAGAGAGTTTCAGAGAGTTTCAGAGACTGTCAGAGAGTGTCAGAGAGTTTCAGAGAGTGTCAGAGAGTTTCAGAGAGTGTCTGAGAGTTTCAGAGAGTGTCAGAGAGTTTCTGAGAGTTTGTGAGAGTTTGTGAGTTTGTCAGAGAGTGTCAGAGATTGTCAGCGAATTTCAGAGAGTGTCACAGCGTGTCATAGAGTTTCAGAGAGTGTCAGAGAGTTTCAGAGAGTATCTGAGAGTTCCAGAGAATGTCAGAGAGTTTCAGAGAGTTTCTGAGTTTGTCTGAGAGTGTCAGAGATTGTCAGAGAATTTCAGAGAGCGTCACAGAGTGTCAGAGAGTGTCAGAGAGTTTCAGAGAGTTTCAGAGAGTGTCAGAGAGTGTCAGAGAGTTTCAGAGAGTGTCAGAGATTTTCAGAGAGTGTCTGAACGTGTCAGAGAGTGTCAGAGAGTTTCTGAGAGTTTGTGAGTTTGTCAGAGAGTTTCAGAGATATTCAGCGAATTTCAGAGAGTGTCACAGAGTGTCAGAGAGTTTCAGAGAGTTTTGGAGATTGTCAGAGAGTTTCAGAGAGTATCTGAGAGTTTCAGAGAATGTCAGAGAGTTTCAGAGAGTTTCTGATTTGTCTGAGAGTGTCAGAGATTGTCAGAGAATTTCAGAGAGTGTCACAGAGTGTCAGAGAGTGTCAGAGTGATTCTGAGTGTTTCTGAGAGTGTCAGATAGTTTAGAGAGTTTTAGAGAGCTTCAGAGTTTCAGATAGTGTCAGAAAGTTTCAGAGAGTGTCAGCGAGTATCAGAGAGTGTCAGAGAGTTTCTGAGAGTTTCTGAGTTTGTCGGAGAATGTCAGAGAGTGTCACAGAGTGTCAGAGAGTGTCAGAAAGTTTCAGAGAGTGCCAGAGAGGGTCAGAGAGATTCAGAGAGTGTCACAGAGAGTCAGAGAGCATCAGAGAGCTTCAGAGAGTGTCAGAGAGTGTCTGAGAGTGTCAGAGAGTGTCAGAGAGTTTCAGAGAGTTTCAGAGAGTGCCAGAGAGTTTCAGAGAGTGTCAGAGAGTGTCAGATAGTGTCAGAGAGATTCCGAAAGTGTCAGAGAGTGTCAGAGAGTTTCTGAGAGTGTCAGAGAGTGTCAGAGAGTTTCAGAAAGTGTCAGAGAGTGTCAGAGAGTGTCTGAGAGTGTCAGAGAGTGTCAGAGAGTTTCAGAGAGTGTCAGAGAGTGTCAGAGAGTTTCAGAGAATGTCAGAGAGTTTCAGAGAGTGTCTGAGAGTGTCAGAGAGTGTCAGAGAGTTTCTGAGAGTTTGTGAGTTTGTCAGAGAGTGTCAGAGATTGTCAGCGAATTTCAGAGAGTGTCACAGTGTGTCAGAGAGTTTCAGAGAGTTTCAGAGAGTGTCAGAGAGTTTCAGAGAGTATCTGAGAGTTCCAGAGAATGTCAGAGAGTTTCAGAGAGTTTCTGAGTTTGTCTGAGAGTGTCAGAGATTGTCAGAGAATTTCAGAGAGCGTCACAGAGTGTCAGAGAGTGTCAGAGAGTTTCAGAGAGTTTCAGAGAGTGTCAGAGAGTGTCAGAGAGTTTCAGAGAGTGTCAGAGAGTTTCAGAGAGTGTCTGAACGTGTCAGAGAGTGTCAGAGAGTTTCTGAGAGTTTGTGAGTTTGTCAGAGAGTTTCAGAGATATTCAGCGAATTTCAGAGAGTGTCACAGAGTGTCAGAGAGTTTCAGAGAGTTTTGGAGATTGTCAGAGAGTTTCAGAGAGTATCTGAGAGTTTCAGAGAATGTCAGAGAGTTTCAGAGAGTTTCTGATTTGTCTGAGAGTGTCAGAGATTGTCAGAGAATTTCAGGGAGTGTCACAGAGTGTCAGAGAGTGTCAGAGTGATTCTGAGTGTTTCTGAGAGTGTCAGATAGTTTAGAGAGTTTTAGAGAGCTTCAGAGTTTCAGATAGTGTCAGAAAGTTTCAGAGAGTGTCAGCGAGTATCAGAGAGTGTCAGAGAGTTTCTGAGAGTTTCTGAGTTTGTCGGAGAATGTCAGAGAGTGTCACAGAGTGTCAGAGAGTGTCAGAAAGTTTCAGAGAGTGCCAGAGAGGGTCAGAGAGATTCAGAGAGTGTCACAGAGAGTCAGAGAGCATCAGAGAGCTTCAGAGAGTGTCAGAGAGTGTCTGAGAGTGTCAGAGAGTGTCAGAGAGTTTCAGAGAGTTTCAGAGAGTGCCAGAGAGTTTCAGAGAGTGTCAGAGAGTGTCAGATAGTGTCAGAGAGATTCCGAAAGTGTCAGAGAGTGTCAGAGAGTTTCTGAGAGTGTCAGAGAGTGTCAGAGAGTTTCAGAAAGTGTCAGAGAGTGTCAGAGAGTGTCTGAGAGTGTCAGAGAGTGTCAGAGAGTTTCAGAGAGTGTCAGAGAGTGTCAGAGAGTTTCAGAGAATGTCAGAGAGTTTCAGAGAGTGTCTGAGAGTGTCAGAGAGTGTCAGAGAGTTTCTGAGAGTTTGTGAGTTTGTCAGAGAGTGTCAGAGATTGTCAGCGAATTTCAGAGAGTGTCACAGTGTGTCAGAGAGTTTCAGAGAGTTTCAGAGAGTGTCAGAGAGTTTCAGAGAGTATCTGAGAGTTCCAGAGAATGTCAGAGAATTTCAGAGAGTTTCTGAGTTTGTCTGAGAGTGTCAGAGATTGTCAGAGAATTTCAGAGAGTGTCACAGAGTGTCAGAGAGTGTCAGAGAGTTTCAGAGAGTTTCAGAGAGTGTCAGGGAGTGTCAGAGAGTTTCAGAGAGTGTCAGAGAGTTTCAGAGAGTGTCAGAGAGTGTCAGAGAGTTTCAGAGAGTTTCAGAGAGTTTCTGATTTGTCTGAGAGTGTCAGAGATTGTCAGAGAATTTCAGAGAGTGTCACAGAGTGTCAGAGAGTGTCAGAGTGATTCTGAGTGTTTCTGAGAGTGTCAGATAGTTTAGAGAGTTTTAGAGAGCTTCAGAGTTTCAGATAGTGTCAGAAAGTTTCAGAGAGTGTCAGCGAGTATCAGAGAGTGTCAGAGAGTTTCTGAGAGTTTCTGAGTTTGTCGGAGAATGTCAGAGAGTGTCACAGAGTGTCAGAGAGTGTCAGAAAGTTTCAGAGAGTGCCAGAGAGGGTCAGAGAGATTCAGAGAGTGTCACAGAGAGTCAGAGAGCATCAGAGAGCTTCAGAGAGTGTCAGAGAGTGTCTGAGAGTGTCAGAGAGTGTCAGAGAGTTTCAGAGAGTTTCAGAGAGTGCCAGAGAGTTTCAGAGAGTGTCAGAGAGTGTCAGATAGTGTCAGAGAGATTCCGAAAGTGTCAGAGAGTGTCAGAGAGTTTCTGAGAGTGTCAGAGAGTGTCAGAGAGTTTCAGAAAGTGTCAGAGAGTGTCAGAGAGTGTCTGAGAGTGTCAGAGAGTGTCAGAGAGTTTCAGAGAGTGTCAGAGAGTGTCAGAGAGTTTCAGAGAATGTCAGAGAGTTTCAGAGAGTGTCTGAGAGTGTCAGAGAGTGTCAGAGAGTTTCTGAGAGTTTGTGAGTTTGTCAGAGAGTGTCAGAGATTGTCAGCGAATTTCAGAGAGTGTCACAGTGTGTCAGAGAGTTTCAGAGAGTTTCAGAGAGTGTCAGAGAGTTTCAGAGAGTATCTGAGAGTTCCAGAGAATGTCAGAGAATTTCAGAGAGTTTCTGAGTTTGTCTGAGAGTGTCAGAGATTGTCAGAGAATTTCAGAGAGTGTCACAGAGTGTCAGAGAGTGTCAGAGAGTTTCAGAGAGTTTCAGAGAGTGTCAGGGAGTGTCAGAGAGTTTCAGAGAGTGTCAGAGAGTTTCAGAGAGTGTCAGAGAGTGTCAGAGAGTTTCAGAGAGTTTCAGAGAGTTTCTGAGTTTGTCTGAGAGTGTCAGAGATTGTCAGAGAATTTCAGAGAGTGTCACAGAGTGTCAGAGAGTGTCAGAGTGATTCTGAGTGTTTCTGAGAGTGTCAGATAGTTTCAGAGAGTTTTAGAGAGCTTCAGAGTTTCAGATAGTGTCAGAAAGTTTCAGAGAGTGTCAGCGAGTATCAGAGAGTGTCAGAGAGTTTCTGAGAGTTTCTGACTTTGTCGGAGAATGTCAGAGAGTGTCAGAGAGTTTCATAGAGTGTCACAGAGTGTGAGAGAGTGTCAGAGAGTTTCAGAGAGCTTCTGAGAGTTTCAGAGAGTGTCAGAAGTTTCAGAGAGTGTCAGCGAGTATCAGAGAGTGTCAGAGAGTTTCTGAGAGTTTCTGAGTTTGTCGGAGAATGTCAGAGAGTGTCACAGAGTGTCAGAGAGTGTCAGAGAGTTTCAGAGAGTTTCAGAGATTTTCTGATAGTTTCTGAGAGTGTCAGAGAGTTTCAGAGAGTTTCAGAGAGCATCAGTGTGTTTCAGAGAGTGTCAGAAAGTTTCAGAGAGAGCCAGAGAGGGTCAGAGAGTTTCAGAGAGTGTCACAGAGTGTCAGAGAGCATCAGAGAGCTTCAGAGAGTGTCAGAGAGTGTCAGAGAGTGTCTGAGAGTGCCAGAGAGTGTCAGAGAGTGTCAGAGATTTTCAGAGAGTTTCAGAGCTCTTCAGAGAGTGTCAGGGAGTGTCAGAGATTGTCAGATTTGTCGGAGAGTGTCAGAGATTTTCAGGGAGTTTCAGAGCTCTTCAGAGAGTGTCAGGGAGTGTCAGAGATTGTCAGAGACTGTCAGAGAGTGTCAGAGATTTTCAGAGAGTTTCAGAGCTCTTCAGAGAGTGTCAGGGAGTGTCAGAGAGTGTCAGAGAGTTTCTGAGAGTGTCAGAGAGTGTCAGAGTGTGTCAGATAGTTTCAGAGAGTGTCAGAGAGTTTCAGAGACTTTCTGAGAGTGTCAGAGAGTGCCAGAGAGTTTCTGAGAGTTTCTGAGTGCGTCGGAGAGTGTCTGAGAGCGTCAGAGAGTTTCAGAGATTTTCAGAGAGTTTCAGAGATGTTCAGAGAGTGTCAGAGAGTGTCAGAAAGTTTCAGAGAGTGTCAGAGAGTGTCAGGGAGTTTCAGAGAGTTTCAGAGACTGTCAGAGAGTGTCAGAGAGTGTCACAGAGTGTCACAGAGTGTCACAGAGTTTCAGAGAGAGTCAGAGAGTGTCACAGAGTGTCACAGAGTGTCACAGAGTTGCAGAGTGTGTCAGAGAGTGTCCGAGAGTTTCAGAAAGTGTCAGAGAGTTTCGGAAAGAGTCAGAGAGTGTCAGAGAGTGTCTGAGAGATTCAGAAAGTGTTAGATAGTGTCAGAGAGTTTCAGAAAGTGTCAGAGTGTGTCAGAGAGTGTCAGAGAGTTTCAGAGAGTTTCAGAGAGTGTCAGAGAGTTTCAGAGAGTGTCAGAGAGTGTCAGAATGATTCTGAGTGTTTCTGAGAGTGTCAAATAGTTTCAGAGAGTTTTAGAGAGCTTCAGAGTTTCAGATGGTGTCAGAAAGTTTCAGAGAGTGTCAGCGAGTATCAGAGAGTGTCAGAGAGTTTCTGAGAGTTTCTGAGTTTGTCGGAGAATGTCAGAGAGTGTCAGAGAGTTTCATAGAGTGTCACAGAGTGTGAGAGAGTGTCAGAGCGTTTCAGAGAGTTTCAGAGAGCTTCTGAGAGTTTCAGAGAGTGTCAGAAAGTTTCAGAGAGTGTCAGCGAGTATCAGAGAGTGTCAGAGAGTTTCTGAGAGTTTCTGAGTTTGTCGGAGAATGTCAGAGAGTGTCACAGCGTGTCAGAGATTTTCAGAGAGTTTCAGAGCTCTTCAGAGAGTGTCAGGGAGTGTCAGAGAGTGTCAGAGAGTTTCTGAGAGTGTCAGAGAGTGTCAGAGTGTGTCAGATAGTTTCAGAGAGTGTCAGAGAGTTTCAGAGACTTTCTGAGAGTGTCAGAGAGTGCCAGAGAGTTTCTGAGAGTTTCTGAGTGTTTCGGAGAGTGTCTGAGAGTGTCAGAGAGTTTCAGAGATTTTCAGAGAGTTTCAGAGATGTTCAGAGAGTGTCAGAGAGTGTCAGAAAGTTTCAGAGAGTGTCAGAGAGTGTCAGGGAGTTTCAGAGAGTTTCAGAGACTGTCAGAGAGTGTCAGAGAGTGTCAGAGAGTGTCACAGAGTGTCACAGAGTTTCAGAGAGAGACAGAGAGTGTCAGAGAGTGTCTGAGAGTGCCAGAGAGTGTCAGAGAGTGTCAGAGAATTTCAGAGAGTTTCAGAGCTCTTCAGAGAGTGTCAGGGAGGGTCAGAGAGTTTCAGAGAGTGTCACAGAGTGTCAGAGAGCATCAGAGAGCTTCAGAGAGTGTCAGAGAGTGTCAGAGATGTTCAGAGAGTTTCAGAGCTCTTCAGAGAGTGTCAGGGAGTGTCAGAGATTGTCAGAGTGTGTCGGAGAGTGTCAGAGAGTGTCAGAGATTTTCAGAGAGTTTCAGAGCTCTTCAGTGATTGTAAGGGAGTGTCAGAGATTGTCAGAGACTGTCAGAGAGTGTCAGAGATTTTCAGAGAGTTTCAGATCTCTTCAGAGAGTGTCAGGGAGTGTCAGAGAGTGTCAGAGAGTTTCTGAGAGTGTCAGAGAGTGTCAGAGTGTGTCAAATAGTTTCAGAGATTGTCAGAGAGTTTCAGAGACTTTCTGAGAGTGTCAGAGAGTGCCAGAGAGTTTCTGAGAGTTTCTGAGTGTTTCGGAGAGTGTCTGAGAGCGTCAGAGAGTTTCAGAGATTTTCAGAGAGTTTCAGAGATGTTCAGAGAGTGTCAGAGAGTGTCAGAAATTTTCAGAGAGTGTCAGAGAGTGTCAGGGAGCTTCAGAGAGTTTCAGAGACTGTCAGAGAGTGTCAGAGAGTGTCACAGAGTGTCACAGAGTTGCAGAGTGTGTCAGAGAGTGTCCGAGAGTTTCAGAAAGTGTCAGAGAGTTTCAGAAAGTGTCAGAGAGTGTCAGAGAGTGTCTGAGAGATTCAGAAAGTGTTAGATAGTGTCAGAGAGTTTCAGAAAGTGTCAGAGTGTGTCAGAGAGTGTCAGAGAATTTCAGAGAGTGTCAGAGAGTGTCAGAGAGTTTCAGAGAGTGTCAGAGAGTGTCAGAGTGATTCTGAGTGTTTCTGAGAGTGTCAGATAGTTTCAGAGAGTTTTAGAGAGCTTCAGAGTTTCAGATGGTGTCAGAAAGTTTCAGAGAGTGTCAGCGAGTATCAGAGAGTGTCAGAGAGTTTCTGAGAGTTTTTGAGTTTGTCGGAGAATGTCAGAGAGTGTCAGAGAGTTTCATAGAGTGTCACAGAGTGTGAGAGAGTGTCAGAGCGTTTCAGAGAGTTTCAGAGAGCTTCTGAGAGTTTCAGAGAGTGTCAGAAAGTTTCAGAGAGTGTCAGCGAGTATCAGAGAGTGTCAGAGAGTTTCTGAGAGTTTCTGAGTTTGTCGGAGAATGTCAGAGAGTGTCACAGAGTGTCAGAGATTTTCAGAGAGTTTCAGATCTCTTCAGAGAGTGTCATGGAGTGTCAGAGAGTGTCAGAGAGTTTCTGAGAGTGTCAGAGAGTGTCAGAGAGTGTCAGAGTGTGTCAGAAGTTTCAGAGAGTGTCAGAGAGTTTCAGAGACTTTCTGAGAGTGTCAGAGAGTGCCAGAGAGTTTCTAAGAGTTTCTGAGTGTTTCGGAGAGTGTCTGAGAGCGTCAGAGAGTTTCAGAGATTTTCAGAGAGTTTCAGAGATGTTCAGAGAGTGTCAGAGAGTGTCAGAAAATTTCAAAGAGTGTCAGAGAGTGTCAGGGAGTTTCAGAGATTTTCAGAGACTGTCAGAGAGTGTCAGAGAGTGTCACAGAGTGTCACAGAGTTTCAGAGAGAGTCAGAGAGTGTCAGAGAGTGTCAGAGAGTGTCTGAGAGTGTCTGAGAGTGCCAGAGAGTGTCAGAGAGTGTCAGAGATTTTCAGAGAGTTTCAGAGCTCTTCAGAGAGTGTCAGGGAGGGTCAGAGAGTTTCAGAGAGTGTCACAGAGTGTCAGAGAGCATCAGAGAGCTTCAGAGAGTGTCAGAGAGTGTCAGAGAGTGTCTGAGAGTGTCAGAGAGTGTCAGAGAGTGTCAGAGATATTCAGAGAGTTTCAGAGCTCTTCAGAGAGTGTCAGGGAGTGTCAGAGATTGTCAGAGTGTGTCGGAGAGTGTCAGAGAGTGTCAGAGATTTACAGAGAGTTTCAGAGCTCTTCAGAGAGTGTCAGGGAGTGTCAGAGATTGTCAGAGACTGTCAGAGAGTGTCAGAGATTTTCAGAGAGTTTCAGAGCTCTTCAGAGAGTGTCAGGGAGGGTCAGAGAGTTTCAGAGAGTGTCACAGAGTGTCAGAGAGCATCAGAGAGCTTCAGAGAGTGTCAGAGAGTGTCAGAGAGTGTCTGAGAGTGTCAGAGAGTGTCAGAGAGTGTCAGAGATTTTCAGAGAGTTTCAGAGCTCTTCAGAGAGTGTCAGGGAGTGTCAGAGATTGTCAGAGTGTGTCGGAGAGTGTCAGAGAGTGTCAGAGATTTACAGAGAGTTTCAGAGCTCTTCAGAGAGTGTCAGGGAGTGTCAGAGATTGTCAGAGACTGTCAGAGAGTGTCAGAGATTTTCAGAGAGTTTCAGAGCTCTTCAGAGAGTGTCAGGGAGTGTCAGAGAGTGTCAGAGAGTTCCTGAGAGTGTCAGAGAGTGTCAGAGTGTGTCAGATAGTTTCAGAGAGTGTCAGAGTGTTTCAGAGACTTTCTGAGAGTGTCAGAGAGTGCCAGAGAGTTTCTGAGAGTTTCTGAGTGTGTCGGAGAGTGTCTGAGAGCGTCAGAGAGTTTCAGAGATTTTCAGAGAGTTTCATAGATGGTCAGAGAGTGTCAGAAAGTTTCAGAGAGTGTCAGAGAGTGTCAGGGAGTTTCAGAGAGTTTCAGAGACTGTCAGAGAGTGTCAGAGAGTGTCACAGAGTGTCACAGAGTTTCAGAGCGAGTCAGAGAGTGTCACAGAGTGTCACAGAGTGTCACAGAGTTGCAGAGTGTGTCAGAGAGTGTCCGAGAGTTTCAGGAAGTGTCAGAGAGTTTCAGAAAGTGTCAGAGAGTGTCAGAGAGTGTCTGAGAGATTCAGATAGTGTTAGATAGTGTCAGAGAGTTTCAGAAAGTGTCAGCGTGTGTCAGCGAGTGTCAGAGAGTTTCAGAGAGTGTCAGAGAGTGTCAGAGAGTTTCAGAGAGTGTCAGAGAGTGTCAGGGAGTTTCAGAGAGTTTCAGAGACTGTCAGAGAGTGTCAGAGAGTGTCACAGAGTGTCACAGAGTTTCAGAGCGAGTCAGAGAGTGTCACAGAGTGTCACAGAGTGTCACAGAGTTGCAGAGTGTGTCAGAGAGTGTCCGAGAGTTTCAGGAAGTGTCAGAGAGTTTCAGAAAGTGTCAGAGAGTGTCAGAGAGTGTCTGAGAGATTCAGATAGTGTTAGATAGTGTCAGAGAGTTTCAGAAAGTGTCAGTTTGTGTCAGCGAGTGTCAGAGAGTTTCAGAGAGTGTCAGAGAGTGTCAGAGAGTTTCAGAGAGTGTCAGAGAGTGTCAGAGAGTGTCAGAGTGATTCTGAGTGTTTCTGAGAGTGTCAGATAGTTTCAGAGAGTTTTAGAGAGCTTCAGAGTTTCAGATGGTGTCAGAAAGTTTCAGAGAGTGTCAGCGAGTATCAGAGAGTGTCAGAGAGTTTCTGAGAGTTTCTGAGTTTGTCGGAGAATGTCAGAGAGTGTCAGAGAGTTTCATAGAGTGTCACAGAGTGTGAGAGAGTGTCAGAGCGTTTCAGAGAGTTTCAGAGAGCTTCTGAGAGTTTCAGAGAGTGTCAGAAAGTTTCAGAGAGTGTCAGCGAGTATCAGAGAGTGTCAGAGAGTTTCTGAGATTTTCTGAGTTTGTCGGAGAATGTCAGAGAGTGTCACAGAGTGTCAGAGATTTTCAGAGAGTTTCAGAGCTCTTCAGAGAGTGTCAGGGAGTGTCAGAGAGTTTCAGAGAGTTTCTGAGAGTGTCAGAGAGTGTCAGAGTGTGTCAGATAGTTTCAGAGAGTGTCAGAGAGTTTCAGAGACTTTCTGAGAGTGTCAGAGAGTGCCAGAGAGTTTCTGAGAGTTTCTGAGTGTTTCGGAGAGTCTCTGAGAGCGTCAGAGAGTTTCAGAGATTTTCAGAGAGTTTCAGAGATGTTCGGAGAGTGTCAGAGAGTGTCAGAAAGTTTCAGAGAGTGTCAGAGAGTGTCAGGGAGTTTCAGAGAGTTTCAGAGACTGTCAGAGAGTGTCAGAGAGTGTCAGAGAGTGTCACAGAGTGTCACAGAGTTTCAGAGAGAGTCAGAGAGTGTCAGAGATTGTCACAGAGTGTCACAGAGTTGCAGAGTGTGTCAGCGAGTATCCGAGAGTGTCAGAGAGTTTCTGAGAGTTTCTGAGTTTGTCGGAGAATGTCAGAGAGTGTCAGAGAGTTTCATAGAGTGTCACAGAGTGTGAGAGAGTGTCAGAGCGTTTCAGAGAGTTTCAGAGAGCTTCTGAGAGTTTCAGAGAGTGTCAGAAAGTTTCAGAGAGTGTCAGCGAGTATCAGAGAGTGTCAGAGAGTTTCTGAGAGTTTCTGAGTTTGTCGGAGAATGTCAGAGAGTGTCACAGAGTGTCAGAGATTTTCAGAGAGTTTCAGAGCTCTTCAGAGAGTGTCAGGGAGTGTCAGAGAGTTTCAGAGAGTTTCTGAGAGTGTCAGAGAGTGTCAGAGTGTGTCAGATAGTTTCAGAGAGTGTCAGAGAGTTTCAGAGACTTTCTGAGAGTGTCAGAGAGTGCCAGAGAGTTTCTGAGAGTTTCTGAGTGTTTCGGAGAGTGTCTGAGAGCGTCAGAGAGTTTCAGAGATTTTCAGAGAGTTTCAGAGATGTTCGGAGAGTGTCAGAGAGTGTCAGAAAGTTTCAGAGAGTGTCAGAGAGTGTCAGGGAGTTTCAGAGAGTTTCAGAGACTGTCAGAGAGTGTCAGAGAGTGTCAGAGAGTGTCACAGAGTGTCACAGAGTTTCAGAGAGAGTCAGAGAGTGTCAGAGATTGTCACAGAGTGTCACAGAGTTGCAGAGTGTGTCAGAGAGTGTCCGAGAGTTTCAGAAAGTGTCAGAGAGTTTCAGAAAGTGTCAGAGAGTGTCAGAGAGTGTCTGAGAGATTCAGAAAGTGTCAGATAGTGTCAGAGAGTTTCAGAAAGTGTCAGAGTGTGTCAGAGAGTGTCAGAGAGTTTCAGAGAGTGTCAGAGAGTGTCAGAGAGTTTCAGAGAGTGTCAGAGAGTTTCAGAGAGTGTCAGAGAGTGTCTGAGAGTGTCAGAGAGTTTCTGAGAGTTTCTGAGAGTATCTGAGTTTGTCAGAGATTGTCAGAGAGTGTCAGAGAGTTTCATAGAGTGTCACAGAGTGTGAGAGAGTGTCAGAGAGTTTCAGAGAGATTCAGAGAGCTTCTGAGAGTTTCAGAGAGTGTCAGAAAGTTTCAGAGAGTGTCAGCGAGTATCAGAGAGTGTCAGAGAGTTTCGGAGAGTTTCTGAGTTTTTTCGGAGAATGTCAGAGAGTGTCACAGAGTGTCAGAGAGTGTCAGAGAGTGTCAGAGACTTTCAGAGAGTTTCAGAGAGTTTCTGATAGTTTCTGAGAGTGTCAGACAGTTTCAGAGAGTTTCAGAGAGTTTCAGAGAGCATCAGTGTGTTCCAGAGAGTTTCAGAAAGTTTCAGAGAGTGCCAGAGAGGGTCAGAGAGTTTCAGAGAGTGTCACAGAGTGTCAGAGAGCATCAGAGAGTTTCAGAGAGTGTCAGAGAGTTTCAGAGAGTTTCTGAGTTTGTCGGAGAATGTCAGAGAGTGTCAGAGAGTTTCATAGAGTGTCACAGAGTGTGAGAGAGTGTCAGAGCGTTTCAGAGAGTTTCAGAGAGCTTCTGAGAATTTCAGAGAGTGTCAGAAAGTTTCAGAGAGTGTCAGCGAGTATCAGAGAGTGTCAGAGAGTTTCTGAGAGTTTCTGAGTTTGTCGGAGAATGTCAGAGAGTGTCAGAGATTTTCAGAGAGTTTCAGAGCTCTTCAGAGAGTGCCAGGGAGTGTCAGAGAGTGTCAGAGAGTTTCTGAGAGTGTCAGAGAGTGTCAGAGTGTGTCAGATAGTTTCAGAGAGTGTCAGAGAGTTTCAGAGACTTTCTGAGAGTGTCAGAGAGTGCCAGAGAGTTTCTGAGAGTTTCTGAGTGTTTCGGAGAGTGTCTGAGAGCGTCAGAGAGTTTCAGAGCTTTTCAGAGAGTTTCAGAGATGTTCAGAGAGTGTCAGAGAGTGTCAGAAAGTTTCAGAGAGTGTCAGAGAGTGTCAGGGAGTTTCAGAGAGTTTCAGAGACTGTCAGAGAGTGTCAGAGAGTGTCACAGAGTGTCACAGAGTGTCACAGAGTTTCAGAGAGAGTCAGAGAGTGTCAGAGAGTGTCAGAGAGTGTCACAGAGTGTCAGAGAGTGTCAGAAAGTTTCAGAGATTGCCAGAGAGGGTCAGAGAGTTTCCGAGAGTGTCACAGAGTGTCAGAGAGCATCAGAGAGCTTCAGAGAGTGTCAGAGAGTGTCTGAGAGTGTCAGACAGTGTCAGAGATTTTCAGAGAGGTTCAGAGAGTGCCAGAGAGTTTCAGAGAGTGTCAGAGAGTGTCAGATAGTGTCAGAGAGATTCCGAAAGTGTCAGAGAGTGTCAGAGAGTTTCTGAGAGTGTCAGAGAGTGTCAGAGAGTTTCAGAAAGTGTCAGAGAGTGTCAGAGAGTGTCTGAGAGTGTCAGAGAGTGTCAGAAAGTTTCGGAGAGTTTCTGAGTTTTTTCGGAGAATGTCAGAGAGTGTCACAGAGTGTCAGAGAGTGTCAGAGAGTGTCAGAGACTTTCAGAGAGTTTCAGAGAGTTTCTGATAGTTTCTGAGAGTGTCAGACAGTTTCAGAGAGTTTCAGAGAGTTTCAGAGAGCATCAGTGTGTTCCAGAGAGTTTCAGAAAGTTTCAGAGAGTGCCAGAGAGGGTCAGAGAGTTTCAGAGAGTGTCACAGAGTGTCAGAGAGCATCAGAGAGTTTCAGAGAGTGTCAGAGAGTTTCAGAGAGTTTCTGAGTTTGTCGGAGAATGTCAGAGAGTGTCAGAGAGTTTCATAGAGTGTCACAGAGTGTGAGAGAGTGTCAGAGCGTTTCAGAGAGTTTCAGAGAGCTTCTGAGAATTTCAGAGAGTGTCAGAAAGTTTCAGAGAGTGTCAGCGAGTATCAGAGAGTGTCAGAGAGTTTCTGAGAGTTTCTGAGTTTGTCGGAGAATGTCAGAGAGTGTCAGAGATTTTCAGAGAGTTTCAGAGCTCTTCAGAGAGTGCCAGGGAGTGTCAGAGAGTGTCAGAGAGTTTCTGAGAGTGTCAGAGAGTGTCAGAGTGTGTCAGATAGTTTCAGAGAGTGTCAGAGAGTTTCAGAGACTTTCTGAGAGTGTCAGAGAGTGCCAGAGAGTTTCTGAGAGTTTCTGAGTGTTTCGGAGAGTGTCTGAGAGCGTCAGAGAGTTTCAGAGCTTTTCAGAGAGTTTCAGAGATGTTCAGAGAGTGTCAGAGAGTGTCAGAAAGTTTCAGAGAGTGTCAGAGAGTGTCAGGGAGTTTCAGAGAGTTTCAGAGACTGTCAGAGAGTGTCAGAGAGTGTCACAGAGTGTCACAGAGTGTCACAGAGTTTCAGAGAGAGTCAGAGAGTGTCAGAGAGTGTCAGAGAGTGTCACAGAGTGTCAGAGAGTGTCAGAAAGATTCAGAGATTGCCAGAGAGGGTCAGAGAGTTTCCGAGAGTGTCACAGAGTGTCAGAGAGCATCAGAGAGCTTCAGAGAGTGTCAGAGAGTGTCTGAGAGTGTCAGACAGTGTCAGAGATTTTCAGAGAGGTTCAGAGAGTGCCAGAGAGTTTCAGAGAGTGTCAGAGAGTGTCAGATAGTGTCAGAGAGATTCCGAAAGTGTCAGAGAGTGTCAGAGAGTTTCTGAGAGTGTCAGAGAGTGTCAGAGAGTTTCAGAAAGTGTCAGAGAGTTTCAGAGAGTGTCTGAGAGTGTCAGAGAGTGTCAGAAAGTTTCAGAGTGTTTCAGAGAGTGCCAGAGAGTTTCAGAGAGTTTCAGAGAGTGTCAGAGAGTGTCAGAGAGTTGCAGAGAGTGTCAGAGAGTTTCAGAGAGTGTTTGAGAGTGTCAGAGAGTGTCAGAGAGTTTCTGAGAGTTTGTGAGTTTGTCAGAGAGTGTCAGAGATTGTCAGCGAATTTCAGAGAGTGTCACAGTGTGTCAGAGAGTTTCAGAGAGTTTCAGAGAGTGTCAGAGAGTTTCAGAGAGTGTCTGAGAGGGTCAGAGAGTGTCAGAGAGTTTCTGAGAGTTTGTGAATTTGTCAGTGAGTGTCAGAGAATTTCAGAGAGTGTCAGAGAGTTTCAGAGAGTTTCAGAGAGTGTCAGAGAGTTTCAGAGTGTGTCAGAGAGTTTCAGAGAGTATCTGAGAGTTTCAGTGAATGTCAGAGAGTTTCAGAGAGTTTCTGAGTTTGTCTGAGAGTTTCAGAGATTGTCAGAGAATTTCAGAGAGTGTCACAGAGTGTCAGAGAGTGTCAGACTGCTTCTGAGTGTTTCTGAGAGTGTCAGATAGTTTCAGAGAGTTTTAGAGAGCTTCAGAGTTTCAGATAGTGTCAGAAAGTTTCAGAGAGTGTCAGCGAGTATCAGAGACTGTCAGAGAGTTTCTGAGAGTTTCTGACTTTGTCGAAGAATGTCAGAGAGTGTCACAGAGTGTCAGAGAGCATCAGTGTATTTCAGAGAGTGTCAGAAAGTTTCCGAGAGTGCCAGAGAGGGTCACTGACTTTCAGAGACTTTCAGAGAGTGTCACAGAGTGTCAGAGAGCATCAGAGAGCTTCAGAGAGTGTCAGAGAGTGTCAGAGAGTTTCAAAGAGTGTCAGAGAGTTTCAGAGAGTGTCAGAGAGTGTCTGAGAGTGTCAGAGAGTTTCTGAGAGTTTCTGAGAGTATCTGAGTTTGTCAGAGATTGTCAGAGAGTGTCAGAGAGTTTCATAGAGTGTCACAGAGTGTGAGAGAGTGTCAGAGCGTTTCAGAGAGTTTCAGAGAGCTTCTGAGAGTTTCAGAGAGTGTCAGACAGTTTCAGAGAGTGTCAGCGAGTATCAGAGAGTGTCAGAGAGTTTCTGAGAGTTTCTGAGTTTGTCGGAGAATGTCAGAGAGTGTCACAGAGTGTCAGAGAGTGTCAGAGAGTTTCATAGAGTTTCAGAGAGTTTCTGATAGTTTCTGAGAGTGTCAGAGAGTTTCAGAGAGTTTCAGAGAGCATCAGTGTGTTTCAGAGAGTGTCAGAAAGTTTCAGAGAGTTTCAGGGAGTACCAGAGAGTTTCAGAGTGTGTCACAAAGTGTCAGAGAGTTTCAGAGAGTTTCAGAAATTGTCAGATAGTGTCAGAGAGATTCCGAAAGTGTCAGAGAGTGTCAGAGAGTTTCTGAGAGTGTCAGAGTGTGTCAGAGAGTTTCAGAAAGTGTCTGAGAGTGTCAGAGAGTGTCTGAGAGTATCAGAGAATGTCAGAGAGTTTCAGAGAGTTTCAGAGAGTGCCAGAGAGTTTCAGAGAGTTTCAGAGAGTATCAGAGAGTGTCAGAGAGTTTCAGAGAGTGTCAGAGAGTTTCTGAGAGTTTGTGAGTTTGTCAGAGAGTGTCAGTGATTGTCATCGAATTTCAGAGAGTGTCACAGTGTGTCAGAGAGTTTCAGAGAGTATCTGAGAGTTTCAGAGCATGTCAGACAGTTTCTGAGATTTTCTGAGTTTGTCTGAGAGTGTCATAGACTGTCAGATAATTTCAGAGAGTTTCACAGAGTGTCAGAGTGTCAGAGAGTTTCTGAGTGTTTCTGAGAGTGTCAGATAGTTTCAGAGAGTTTTAGAGAGCTTCAGTGTTTCACATAGTGTCAGAAAGTTTCAGAGAGTGTCAGCGAGTTTCAGAGAGTGTCAGAGAGTTTCTGAGAGTTTCTGAGTTTGTCGGAGAATGTCAGAGAGAGTCACAGAGTGTCAGAGAGTTTCAGAGAGTTTCAGATAGTTTCTGATAGTTTCTGATAGTTTCTGAGAGTGTCAGAGAGTTTCAGAGAGTTTCAGAGAGCATCAGTGTGTTTCAGAGAGTGTCAGAAAGTTTCAGAGAGTGCCAGAGAGGGTCAGAGAGTTTCAGAGAGTTTCTGAGTTTGTCGGAGAATGTCAGAGAGAGTCACAGAGTGTCAGAGAGTTTCAGAGAGTTTCAGATAGTTTCTGATAGTTTCTGATAGTTTCTGAGAGTGTCAGAGAGTTTCAGAGAGTTTCAGAGAGCATCAGTGTGTTTCAGAGAGTGTCAGAAAGTTTCAGAGAGTGCCAGAGAGGGTCAGAGAGTTTCAGAGAGTGTCACAGAGTGTCAGAGAGCATCAGAGAGCTTCAGAGAGTGTCAGAGAGTGTCAGAGAGTGTCTGAGAGTGTCAGAGAGTGTCAGAGAGTTTCAGAGAGTTTCAGAGAGTGCCAGAGAGTTTCAGAGACTGTCAGAGAGTGTCAGAGAGTTTCAGAGAGTTTCAGAAAGTGTCAGATAGTGTCAGAGAGATTCCGAAAGTGTCAGAGAGTGTCAGAGAGATTCTGAGAGTGTCAGAGGTAGTCAGAGATTTTCAGAAAGTGTCAGAGAGTGTCAGAGAGTGTCTGAGAGTTTCAGAGAGTTTCAGAGAGTGCCAGAGAGTTTCAGAGAGTTTCAGAGAGTGTCAGAGAGTTTCAGAGAGTGTCTGAGAGTTTCAGAGAGTGTCAGAGAGTTTCTGAGAGTTTGTGAGTTTGTCAGAGAGTGTCAGAGATTGTCAGCGAATTTCGGAGACTGTCACAGTGTGTCAGAGAGTTTCAGAGAGTGTCAGAGAGTTTCAGAGAGTATCTGAGAGTTTCAGAGAATGTCAGAGAGTTTCTGAGAGTTTCTGAGTTTGTCTGAGAGTGTCAGAGATTGTCAGAGAATTTCAGAGAGTGTCACAGAGTGTCAGAGAGTGTCAGAGAGTTTCTGAGTGTTTCTGAGAGTGTCAGATAGTTTCAGAGAGTTTTAGAGAGTGTCAGAGAGTGTCAGAGTGTGTCAGCGAGTTTGTGAGAGTTTCTGAGTTTGTCAGAGAGTGTCAGAGATTGTCATCGAATTTCAGAGAGTGTCACAGTGTGTCAGAGAGTATCTGAGAGTTTCAGAGCATGTCAGACAGTTTCTGAGATTTTCTGAGTTTGTCTGAGAGTGTCATAGATTGTCAGAGAATTTCAGAGAGTTTCACAGAGTGTCAGAGTGTCAGAGAGTTTCTGAGTGTTTCTGAGAGTGTCAGATAGTTTCAGAGAGTTTTAGAGAGCTTCAGTGTTTCACATAGTGTCAGAAAGTTTCAGAGAGTGTCAGCGAGTTTCAGAGAGTGTCAGAGAGTTTCTGAGAGTTTCTGAGTTTGTCGGAGAATGTCAGAGAGAGTCACTGAGTGTCAGAGAGTTTCAGAGAGTTTCAGATAGTTTCTGATAGTTTCTGATAGTTTCTGAGAGTGTCAGAGAGTTTCAGAGAGTTTCAGAGAGCATCAGTGTGTTTCAGAGAGTGTCAGAAAGTTTCAGAGAGTGCCAGAGAGGGTCAGAGAGTTTCAGAGAGTGTCACAGAGTGTCAGAGAGCATCAGAGAGCTTCAGAGAGTGTCAGAGAGTGTCAGAGAGTGTCTGAGAGTGTCAGAGAGTGTCAGAGAGTTTCAGAGAGTTTCAGAGAGTGCCAGAGAGTTTCAGAGACTGTCAGAGAGTGTCAGAGAGTTTCAGAGAGTTTCAGAAAGTGTCAGATAGTGTCAGAGAGATTCCGAAAGTGTCAGAGAGTGTCAGAGAGATTCTGAGAGTGTCAGAGGTTGTCAGAGATTTTCAGAAAGTGTCAGAGAGTGTCAGAGAGTGTCTGAGAGTTTCAGAGAGTTTCAGAGAGTGCCAGAGAGTTTCAGAGAGTTTCAGAGAGTGTCAGAGAGTTTCAGAGAGTGTCTGAGAGTTTCAGAGAGTGTCAGAGAGTTTCTGAGAGTTTGTGAGTTTGTCAGAGAGTGTCAGAGATTGTCAGCGAATTTCGGAGACTGTCACAGTGTGTCAGAGAGTTTCAGAGAGTGTCAGAGAGTTTCAGAGAGTATCTGAGAGTTTCAGAGAATGTCAGAGAGTTTCTGAGAGTTTCTGAGTTTGTCTGAGAGTGTCAGAGATTGTCAGAGAATTTCAGAGAGTGTCACAGAGTGTCAGAGAGTGTCAGAGAGTTTCTGAGTGTTTCTGAGAGTGTCAGATAGTTTCAGAGAGTTTTAGAGAGTGTCAGAGAGTGTCAGAGTGTGTCAGCGAGTTTGTGAGAGTTTCTGAGTTTGTCAGAGAGTGTCAGAGATTGTCATCGAATTTCAGAGAGTGTCACAGTGTGTCAGAGAGTATCTGAGAGTTTCAGAGCATGTCAGACAGTTTCTGAGATTTTCTGAGTTTGTCTGAGAGTGTCATAGATTGTCAGAGAATTTCAGAGAGTTTCACAGAGTGTCAGAGTGTCAGAGAGTTTCTGAGTGTTTCTGAGAGTGTCAGATAGTTTCAGAGAGTTTTAGAGAGCTTCAGTGTTTCACATAGTGTCAGAAAGTTTCAGAGAGTGTCAGCGAGTTTCAGAGAGTTTCAGAGAGTTTCTGAGAGTTTCTGTGTTTGTCGGAGAATGTCAGAGAGAGTCACAGAGTGTCAGAGAGTTTCAGAGAGTTTCAGATAGTTTCTGATAGTTTCTGATAGTTTCTGAGAGTGTCAGAGAGTTTCAGAGAGTTTCAGAGAGCATCAGTGTGTTTCAGAGAGTGTCAGAAAGTTTCAGAGAGTGCCAGAGAGGGTCAGAGAGTTTCAGAGAGTGTCACAGAGTGTCAGAGAGCATCAGAGAGCTTCAGAGAGTGTCAGAGAGTGTCAGAGAGTGTCTGAGAGTGTCAGAGAGTGTCAGAGAGTTTCAGAGAGTTTCAGAGAGTGCCAGAGAGTTTCAGAGACTGTCAGAGAGTGTCAGAGAGTTTCAGAGAGTTTCAGAAAGTGTCAGAGAGATTTCGAAAGTGTCAGAGAGTGTCAGAGAGTTTCTGAGAGTGTCAGAGAGTGTCAGAGAGTTTCAGAAAGTGTCAGAGAGTGTCAGAGAGTGTCTGAGAGTTTCAGAGAGTTTCAGAGAGTGCCAGAGAGTTTCAGAGAGTTTCAGAGAGTGTCAGAGAGTGTCAGAGAGTTTCAGAGAGTGTCAGAGAGTTTCAGAGAGTGTCTGAGAGTGTCAGAGAGTGTCAGAGAGTTTCTGAGAGTTTGTGAGTTTGTCAGAGAGTGTCAGAGATTGTCAGCGAATTTCGGAGAGTGTCACAGTGTGTCAGAGAGTTTCAGAGAGTTTCAGAGAGTGTCAGAGAGTTTCAGAGAGTGTCACAGAGTGGCAGAGATTTTCTGAGTGTTTCTGAGAGTGTCAGATAGTTTCAGAGAGTTTTCGAGAGCTTCAGAGTTTCAGATAGTGTCAGAGAGTGTCAGAGTGTGTCAGCGAGTTTGTGAGATTTTCTGAGTTTGTCAGAGAGTTTCAGAGATTGTCAGAGAATTTCAGAGAGTGTCACAGAGTGTCAGAGAGTTTCAGAGAGATTCAGAGAGTTTCAGACAGTTTCTGAGTGTTTCTGAGAGTGTCAGAGAGTTGCAGAGATTGTCAGAGAGTTTCAGAGAGTGTCACAGAGTGTCAGAGAGTCTCAGAGAGCTTCAGAGAGTGTCAGATAGTGTCAGTGAGCGTTAGAGAGTATCAGAGACTTTCAGTGAGTGTCAGAGAGTTTCAGAGAGAGTCAGACAGTGTCTGAGAGTGTCAAAGAGTGTCGAAGAGTTTCAGAGAGTGTCAGAGAGTGTCAGAGTGTGTCAGGGAGTTTCAGAGAGTGTCAGAGATTTTCAGAGACTTTCTGAGAGTGTCAGAGAGTGCCAGAGAGTTTCTGAGAGTTTCTGAGTGTGTCAGAGATTGTCTGAGAGCGTCAGAGAGATTCAGAGAGTTTCAGAGATGTTCAGAGAGTGTCAGAGAGTGTCAGAAAGTTTCAGAGAGTGTCAGAGAGTGTCAGGGAGTTTCAGAGAGTGTCAGAGAGTGTCACAGAGTGTCACAGAGTTTCAGAGAGAGTCAGAGAGTGTCACAGAGTGTCACAGAGTTGCAGAGTGTGTCAGAGAGTGTCCGAGAGTTTCAGAAAGAGTCAGAGAGTTTCAAAAAGTGTCAGAGAGTGTCAGAGAGTGTCTGAGAGATTCAGAAAGTGTCAGATCGTGTCAGAGAGTTTCAGAAAGTGTCAGAGAGTGTCAGAGAGTTTCATAGAGTGTCAGAGAGTGTCAGAGAGTATCAGAGAGTGTCAGAGAGTTTCAGAGAGTGTCAGAGAGTGTCTGAGAGTGTCAGAGAGTTTCTGAGAGTATCTGAGTTTGTCAGAGATTGTCAGAGAGTGTCAGAGAGTTTCATAGAGTGTCACAGAGTGTGAGAGAGTGTCAGAGAGTTTCAGAGAGTTTCAGAGAGCTTCTGAGAGTTTCAGAGAGTGTCAGAAAGTTTCAGAGAGTGTCAGCGAGTATCAGTGAGTGTCAGAGAGTTTCTGAGAGTTTCTGAGTTTGTCGGAGAATGTCAGAGAGTGTCACAGAGTGTCAGAGAGTTTCAGAGAGCTTCTGATAGTTTCTGAGAGTGTCAGAGAGTTTCAGAGAGTGTCAGAGAGTGTCAGGGAGTTTCAGAGAGTGTCAGAGACTGTCAGAGAGTGTAAGATAGTGTCACAGAGTGTCACAGAGTTTCAGAGAGAGTCAGAGAGTATCAGAGAGTGTCAGAGAGTTTCAGAGAGTGTCAGAGAGTTTCAGAGAGTGTCAGAGAGTGTCTGAGAGTGTCAGAGAGTTTCTGAGAGTATCTGAGTTTGTCAGAGATTGTCAGAGAGTGTCAGAGAGTGTGAGAGAGTGTCAGAGAGTTTCAGAGAGCTTCTGAGCGTTTCAGAGAGTGTCAGAAAGTTTCAGAGAGTGTCAGCGAGTATCAGAGAGTGTCAGAGAGTTTCTGAGAGTTTCCGAGTTTGTCGGAGAATGTCAGAGAGTGTCACAGAGTGTCAGAGATTGTCAGAGTGTTTCAGAGAGTTTCTGATAGTTTCTGAGAGTGTCAGAGAGTTTCAGAGAGTTTCAGAGAGCATCAGTGTGTTTCAGAGAGTGTCAGAAAGTTTCAGAGAGTGCGAGAGTGGGTCAGAGACTTTCAGAGAGTTTCAGAGAGTGTCAGAGAGTGTCAGAGAGCATCAGAGAGCTTCAGAGAGTGTCAGAGAGTGTCAGAGAGTGTCAGAGAGGTTCAGAGACTTTCAGAGACTTTCTGAGAGTGTCAGAGAGTGCCTGAGAATTTCTGACAGTTTCTGAGTGTGTCGGAGAGTGTCAGAGAGTGTCAGACAGTTTCAGAGATAGTCACAAAGTGTCAGAGAGTGTCAGAGATTTTCAGAGAGTTTCAGAGCTCTTCAGAGAGTGTCAGGGAGTGTCAGAGATTGTCAGAGAGTGTCGGAGAGTTTCAGAGAGATTCAGAGAGTGTCAGGGAGTGTCAGAGAGTGTCAGAGAGTGTCAGAGAGGGTCAGAGAGTGTCAGAGAGTTTCAGATAGTATCTGAAAGTTTCAGAGAGTGTCAGAGAGTGTCAGAGATTGTCAGAGAGTTTCAGAGAGTTTCTGAGTGTTTCTGAGAGTGTCAGAGAGTTTCAGAAAGTTTCACAGAGCTTCAGAGCGTGTCAGAAAGTTTCAGAGATTGTCAGAGAATTTCAGAGTGTGTCACAGATAGTCGGAGAGTTTAAGGGAGCTTCAGAGAGTGTCAGACAGTTTCAGAGAGTTTCAGAGAGTGTCAGAGAATTTCAGAGACTTTCTGAGTGTGTCAGAGAGTGTCAGAGAGTTTCAGAGAGTGTCAGAGAGTTTCAGAGAGTGTCTGAGAGTTTCAGAGAGTGTCAGAGAGTTTCTGAGAGTTTGTGAGTTTGTCAGAGAGTGTCAGAGATTGTCAGCGAATTTCGGAGACTGTCACAGTGTGTCAGAGAGTTTCAGAGAGTTTCAGAGAGTATCTGAGAGTTTCAGAGAATGTCAGAGAGTTACTGAGAGTTTCTGAGTTTGTCTGAGAGTGTCAGAGATTGTCAGAGAATTTCAGAGAGTGTCACAGAGTGTCAGAGAGTGTCAGAGAGTTTCTGAGTGTTTCTGAGAGTGTCAGATAGTTTCAGAGAGTTTTAGAGAGCTTCAGAGTTTCAGATAGTGTCAGAAAGTTTCAGAGAGTGTCAGAGAGTGTCAGAGTGTGTCAGCGAGTTTGTGAGAGTTTCTGAGTTTGTCAGAGAGTGTCAGAGATTGTCAGAGAATTTCAGAGAGTGTCACAGAGTTTCAGAGAGTGTCAGAGAGATTCAGAGAGTTTCAGACAGTTTCTGAGTGTTTCTGAGAGTGTCAGAGAGTTTCAGAGATTGTCAGAGAGTTTCAGTGAGTGTCACAGAGTGTCAGAGAGTCTCAGAGAGCTTCAGAGAGTGTCAGATAGTGTCAGTGAGCGTTAGAGAGTTTCAGAGACTTTCAGTGAGTGTCAGAGAGTTTCAGAGAGAGTCAGACAGTGTCTGAGAGTGTCAAAGAGTGTCAAAGAGTTTCAGAGAGTGTCAGAGAGTGTCAGAGTGTGTCAGGGAGTTTCAGAGAGTGTCAGAGATTTTCAGAGACTTTCTGAGAGTGTCAGAGAGTGCCAGAGAGTTTCTGAGAGTTTCTGAGTGTGTCGGAGATTGTCTGAGAGCGTCAGAGAGATTCAGAGAGTTTCAGAGATGTTCAGAGAGTGTCAGAGAGTGTCAGAAAGTTTCAGAGAGTGTCAGAGAGTGTCAGGGAGTTTCAGAGAGTGTCAGAGAGTGTCACAGAGTGTCACAGAGTTTCAGAGAGAGTCAGAGAGTGTCAGAGAGGGTCACAGAGTGTCACAGAGTTGCAGAGTGTGTCAGAGAGTGTCCGAGAGTTTCAGAAAGTGTCAGAGAGTTTCAAAAAGTGTCAGAGAGTGTCAGAGAGTGTCTGAGAGATTCAGAAAGTGTCAGATCGTGTCAGAGAGTTTCAGAAAGTGTCAGAGTGTGTCAGAGAGTGTCAGAGAGTTTCAGAGAGTGTCAGAGAGTGTCAGAGAGTATCAGAGAGTGTCAGAGAGTTTCAGAGAGTGTCAGAGAGTGTCTGAGAGTGTCAGAGAGTTTCTGAGAGTATCTGAGTTTGTCAGAGATTGTCAGAGAGTGTCAGAGAGTTTCATAGAGTGTCACAGAGTGTGAGAGAGTGTCAGAGAGTTTCAGAGAGTTTCAGAGAGCTTCTGAGAGTTTCAGAGAGTGTCAGAAAGTTTTAGAGAGTGTCAGCGAGTTTCAGTGAGTGTCAGAGAGTTTCTGAGAGTTTCTGAGTTTGTCGGAGAATGTCAGAGAGTGTCACAGAGTGTCAGAGAGTTTCAGAGTGTTTCAGAGAGCTTCTGATAGTTTCTGAGAGTGTCAGAGAGTTTCAGAGAGTGTCAGAGAGTGTCAGGGAGTTTCAGAGAGTGTCAGAGACTGTCAGAGAGTGTACGATAGTGTCACAGAGTGTCACAGAGTTTCAGAGAGAGTCAGAGAGTATCAGAGAGTGTCAGAGAGTTTCAGAGAGTGTCAGAGAGTTTCAGAGAGTGGCAGAGAGTGTCTGAGAGTGTCAGAGAGTTTCTGAGAGTATCTGAGTTTGTCAGAGATTGTCAGAGAGTGTCAGAGAGTGTGAGAGAGTGTCAGAGAGTTTCAGAGAGCTTCTGAGCGTTTCAGAGAGTGTCAGAAAGTTTCAGAGAGTGTCAGCGAGTATCAGAGAGTGTCAGAGAGTTTCTGAGAGTTTCTGAGTTTGTCGGAGAATGTCAGAGAGTTTCACTGAGTGTCAGAGAGTGTCAGAGAGTTTCAGAGAGTTTCAGAGAGCATCAGTGTGTTTCAGAGAGTGTCAGAAAGTTTCAGAGAGTGCGAGAGTGGGTCAGAGACTTTCTGAGAGTTTCAGAGAGTGTCAGAGAGTGTCAGAGAGCATCAGAGTGCTTCAGAGAGTGTCAGAGAGTGTCAGAGAGTGTCAGAGAGGTTCAGAGACTTTCAGAGACTTTCTGAGAGTGTCAGAGAGTGCCTGAGAATTTCTGACAGTTTCTGAGTGTGTCGGAGAGTGTCAGAGAGTGTCAGACAGTTTCAGAGTTTGTCACAAAGTGTCAGAGAGTGTCAGAGATTTTCAGAGAGTTTCAGAGCTCTTCAGAGAGTGTCAGGGAGTGTCAGAGATTGTCAGAGAGTGTCGGAGAGTTTCAGAGAGATTCAGAGAGTGTCAGGGAGTGTCAGAGAGTGTCAGAGAGTGTCAGTGAGGGTCAGAGAGTGTCAGAGAGTTTCAGATAGTATCTGAAAGTTTCAGAGAGTGTCAGAGAGTGTCAGAGATTGTCAGAGAGTTTCAGAGAGTTTCTGAGTGTTTCTGAGAGTGCCAGAGAGTTTCTGAGAGTTTCTGAGTGTGTCGGAGAGTGTCTGAGAGTGTCAGAGAGTTTCTGAGAGCGTCTCAGAGTGTCTTAGAATTTCAGAGATTTTCAGAGGGTTTCAGAGATGTTCAGAGAGTGTCAGAGAGTGTCAGGAAGTTTCAGAGAGTGTCACAGAGTGTCACAGAGTTTTAGAGATAGTCAGACAGTGTCTGAGAGAGTCAAAGAGTGTCAAAGAGTTTCAGAGAGTGTCAGAGAGTGTCAGAAAGTGTCAGAAAGTGTCAGAGAGTTTCTGAGAGTTTCTGAGTGTGTCGGAGAGTATCTGAGAGTGTCAGAGAGTTTCTGAGAGTGTCTCAGAGTGTCAGAGAGTTTCAGAGATTTTCAGAGAGTTTCAGAGATGTTCAGAGAGTGTCAGAGAATGTCAGAAAGTTTCAGAGAGTGTCACAGAGTGTCACAGAGTTTCAGAGAGATTCAGAGAGTGTCAGAGAGTGTCAGAGAGTGTCAGAGAGTGTCACAGAGTGTCGCAGAGTTGCAGAGTGTGTCAGAGAGTGTCCAAGAGTTTCAGAAAGTGTCAGATAGTGTCAGAGAGTTTCAGAAAGTGTCAGAGTGTGTCTGAGAGTGTCAGAGAGTGTCAGAGTGTTTCAGGAAGTGTCACAGCGTTTCAGAGAGTGTCAGACAATTTTCTGAGAGTTTCAGAGATCTTCAGAGTGCGTCAGAGAGTTTCAGAGAGTGTCAGAGAGTTTCTGAGAGTTTCTGAGTTTGTCGGAGAATGTCAGAGAGTGTCACAGAGTGTCAGAGAGTGTCAGAGAGTTTCAGAGAGTTTCTGATAGTTTCTGAGAGTGTCAGAGAGTTTCAGAGAGTTTCAGAGAGCATCAGTGTGTTTCAGAGAGTGTCAGAAAGTTTCAGAGAGTGCGAGAGTGGGTCAGAGACTTTCTGAGAGTTTCAGAGAATGTCAGAGAGTGTCAGAGAGCATCAGAGAGCTTCAGAGTGCCTCAGAGAGTGTCAGAGAGTTTCAGAGACTTTCAGAGATTGTCACAAAGTGTCAGAGAGTGTCAGAGATTTTCAGAGAGTTTCAGAGCTCTTCAGAGAGTGTCAGGGAGTGTCAGAGATTGTCAGAGAGTGTCAGAGAGTGTCGGAGAGTTTCAGAGAGATTCAGAGACTGTCAGGGAGTGTCAGAGAGTGTCAGAGAGGGTCAGAGAGTGTCAGAGAGTTTCAGATAGTATCTGAAAGTTTCAGAGAGTGTCAGAGAGTGTCAGAGAGTGTCAGAGAGTTTCAGAGAGTTTCTGAGTGTTTCTGAGAGTGTCAGAGAGTTTCAGAAAGTTTCACAGAGCTTCAGAGAGTGTCAGAAAGTTTCAGAGATTGTCAGAGAATTTCAGAGTGTGTCACAGATTGTCAGAGAGTTTAAGAGAGCTTCAGAGTGTCAGACAGTTTCAGACAGTTTCAGAGAGTGTCAGAGAGTTTCAGAGACTTTCTGAGAGTGTCAGAGAGTGCCAGAGAGTTTCTGAGAGTTTCTGAGTGTGTCGGAGAGTGTCTGAGAGTGTCAGAGAGTTTCTGAGAGTGTCTCAGAGTTTCATAGAATTTCAGAGATTTTCAGAGGGTTTCAGAGATGTTTAGAGAGTGTCAGAGAGTGTCAGGAAGTTTCAGAGAGTGTCACAGAGTGTCACAGAGTTTTAGAGATAGTCAGACAGTGTCTGAGAGAGTCAAAGAGTGTCAAAGAGTTTCAGAGAGTGTCAGAGAGTGTCAGAAAGTGTCAGAAAGTGTCAGAGAGTTTCAGAGAGTTTCAGAGTGTTTCAGAGACTTTCTGTGAGTGTCAGAGAGTGCCAGAGAGTTTCTGAGAGTTTCTGAGTGTGTCGGAGAGTACCTGAGAGTGTCAGAGAGTTTCTGAGAGTGTCTCAGAGAGTCAGAGAGTTTCAGAGATTTTCAGAGAGTTTCAGAGATGTTCAGAGAGTGTCAGAGAATGTCAGAAAGTTTCAGAGAGTGTCACAGAGTTTCAGAGAGATTCAGAGAGTGTCAGAGAGTGTCAGAGAGTGTCACAGAGTGTCACAGAGTGTCGCAGAGTTGCAGAGTGTGTCAGAGAGTGTCCAAGAGTTTCAGAAAGTGTCAGAGCGTTTCAGAAAGTGTCAGAGTGTGTCTGAGAGTGACAGAGAGTGTCAGAGTGTTTCAGGGAGTGTCACAGAGTTTCAGAGAGTGTCAGACAATTTTCAGAGAGTTTCAGAGATCTTCAGAGTGCGTCAGAGAGTGCCAGAAATTTTCAGAGAGTGTCACAGAGTGTCAGAGAGTTTCAGAGAGATTCAGAGAGTGTCAGAGAGTATCAGAGAGTGTCAGAGAGTGTCAGAGAGTGTCAGAGAGTGTCTGAGAGTGTCAGAGAGTGTCAGAGTGTTTCAGAGAGTGTCACAGAGATTTAGAGAGTTTCAGAGATTTTCAGAGAGTTTCAGAGATCTTCAGAGAGTGTCAGAGAGTGCCAGAAAGTTTCAGAGAGTGTCACAGAGTGTCAGAGAGTGTCTGAGAGTGTATGAGAGTGTCAGAGTGTTTCAGAGAGTGTCACAGAGATTCAGAATGTGTCAGAGATTTTCCGAGAGTTGCAGAGATCTTCAGAGAGTGTCAGAGAGTGCCAGAAAGTTTCAGAGAGTGTCACAGAGTGTCAGAGAGTTTCAGAGAGATTCGGAGAGTGTCAGAGAGTGTCCGAGGGATTCAGAAAGTGTCAGATAGTGTCAGAGAGTTTCAGAAAGTGTCAGAGAGTGTCAGAGAGTTTCAGAGAGTTTCAGAGAGTGTCAGAGAGTCTCAGAGCGTGTCAGAGAGTTTCAGAGAGTGTCTGAGAGTGTCTGCGAGTGTCAGTGAGTTTCTGAGAGTTTCTGAGTTTGTCAGAGATTGTCAGAGAATTTCAGAGAGTTTCAGAGAGTCTCACAGAGTGTGAGAGTGTTTCAGAGAGTTTCAGAGAGCTTCTGAGAGTTTCAGAGAGTGTCAGAAAATTTTAGAGAGTGTCAGCGAGTGTCAGAGAGTGTAAGAGAGTTTCTGAGAGGTTCTGAGTTTGTCGGAGAGTGTGAGAGAGTGTCATAGAGTGTCAGAGAGTTTCAGAGAGTGTCAGAGAGTTTCAGAGAGATTCAGTGTGTTCCAGAGAGTGTCAGAAAGTTTCAGAGACTGCCAAAGAGTGTCAGAGACTTTCAGAGATTTACAGAGAGTGTCACAGAGTGTCAGAGAGCGTCAGAGAGCTTCAGACAGTGTCAGAGAGTGTCAGAGAGTTTCAGAGAGTGTCAGAGAGTGTCAGAGTGTTTCAGAGAGTGTCAGAGAGTTTCAGAGAGTGTCTGAGAGTGTCTGAGAGTGTCAGAGAGTGTCAGAGAGTTTCAGAGATGTGTCAGAGAGTGTCAGAGAGTTTCAGAGAGTGTCAGAGAGTTTCAGAGAGTGTCTGAGAGTGTCTGAGAGTGTCAGAGAGTTTCTGAGAGTTTCTGAGTTTGTCAGAGATTGTCAGAGAGTGTCAGAGAGTTTCAGAGAGTGTCACAGAGTGTGAGAGAGTCTCAGAGAGTTTCAGAGAGCTTCTGAGAGTTTCAGAGAGTTTCAGAAAGTTTTAGAGAGTTTCAGCGAGTGTCAGAGAGTTTCAGAGTGTTTCTGAGAGTTTCTGAGTTTGTCGGAGAGTGTCAGAGAGTGTCACAGAGTGTCGGAGAGTGTAAGAAAGTGTCAGAGAGTTTCAGAGAGTTTCTGATAGATTCTGAGAATGTCAGAGAGTTTCAGAGAGCTTCAGTGTGTTTCAGAGAGTGTCAGAAATTTTCAGAGAGTGCCATAGAGTGTCAGAGACTTTCAGAGAGTTTCAGAGGGTGTCACAGAGTGTCAGAGAGCATCAGAGAGCTTCAGACAGTGTCAGAGAGAATAGAGAGTTTCAGAGAGAGTCAGACAGTGTCTGAGAGTTTCAAAGAGTGTCAAAGAGTTTCAGAGAGTGTCAGAGAGTTTCAGAGAGTTTCAGAGACTTTCTGAGAGTGTCAGAGAGTGCCTGAGAGTTTCTGACAGTTTCTGAGTGTGTCGGAGAGTGTCAGAGAGTGTCAGACAGTTTCAGAGTTTGTCACAGAGTGTCAGAGAGTGTCAGAGATTTTCAGAGAGTTTCAGAGCTCTGCAGAGAGTGTCAGAGTGTCAGAAAGATTCAGAGAGTGTCACAGAGCGTCAGAGAGTTTCAGAGAGATTCAGAGAGTGTCAGGGAGTGTCAGAGAGTGTCGAAGAGTTTCAGAGAATGTCAGAGAGTGTCAGAGTGTATCAGAGAGTGCCAGGGAGAATCAGGTAGTTTCAGAAAGTGTCAGAGAGTGTCACAGAGTTTCAGAAAGTGTCAGAGAATCTCAGAGAGTGTCTGAGAGTGTCAGAGAGTGTCAGGGAGTTTCAGAAAGTTTCAGAGAGTGTCAGAGAGTGTCTGAGAGTGTCAGAGAGTGTCAGAGAGTTTCAGAGAGTTTCAGAGAGTTTCAGAGAGTGTCAGAGAGTCTCAGAGCGTGTCAGAGAGTTTCAGAGAGTGTCTGAGAGTGTCTGCGAGTGTCAGTGAGTTTCTGAGAGTTTCTGAGTTTGTCAGAGATTGTCAGAGAGTTTCAGAGAGTTTCAGAGAGTCTCACAGAGTGTGAGAGTGTTTCAGAGAGTTTCAGAGAGCTTCTGAGAGTTTCAGAGAGTGTCAGAAAATTTTAGAGAGTGTCAGCGAGTGTCAGAGAGTGTAAGAGAGTTTCTGAGAGGTTCTGAGTTTGTCGGAGAGTGTCAGAGAGTGTCATAGAGTGTCAGAGAGTTTCAGAGAGTGTCAGAGAGTTTCAGAGAGATTCAGTGTGTTCCAGAGAGTGTCAGAAAGTTTCAGAGTCTGCCAAAGAGTGTCAGAGACTTTCAGAGATTTACAGAGAGTGTCACAGAGTGTCAGAGAGCGTCAGAGAGCTTCAGACAGTGTCAGAGAGTGTCAGAGAGTTTCAGAGAGTGTCAGAGAGTGTCAGAGTGTTTCAGAGAGTGTCAGAGAGTTTCAGAGAGTGTCTGAGAGTGTCTGAGAGTGTCAGAGAGTGTCAGAGAGTTTCAGAGATGTGTCAGAGAGTGTCAGAGAGTTTCAGAGAGTGTCAGAGAGTTTCAGAGAGTGTCTGAGAGTGTCTGAGAGTGTCAGAGAGTTTCTGAGAGTTTCTGAGTTTGTCAGAGATTGTCAGAGAGTGTCAGAGAGTTTCAGAGAGTGTCACAGAGTGTGAGAGAGTCTCAGAGAGTTTCAGAGAGCTTCTGAGAGTTTCAGAGAGTTTCAGAAAGTTTTAGAGAGTTTCAGCGAGTGTCAGAGAGTTTCAGAGAGTTTCTGAGAGTTTCTGAGTTTGTCGGAGAGTGTCAGAGAGTGTCACAGAGTGTCGGAGAGTGTAAGAAAGTGTCAGAGAGTTTCAGAGAGTTTCTGATAGATTCTGAGAATGTCAGAGAGTTTCAGAGAGCTTCAGTGTGTTTCAGAGAGTGTCAGAAATTTTCAGAGAGTGCCATAGAGTGTCAGAGACTTTCAGAGAGTTTCAGAGGGTGTCACAGAGTGTCAGAGAGCATCAGAGAGCTTCAGACAGTGTCAGAGAGAATAGAGAGTTTCAGAGAGAGTCAGACAGTGTCTGAGAGTTTCAAAGAGTGTCAAAGAGTTTCAGAGAGTGTCAGAGAGTTTCAGAGAGTTTCAGAGACTTTCTGAGAGTGTCAGAGAGTGCCTGAGAGTTTCTGACAGTTTCTGAGTGTGTCGGAGAGTGTCAGAGAGTGTCAGACAGTTTCAGAGTTTGTCACAGAGTGTCAGAGAGTGTCAGAGATTTTCAGAGAGTTTCAGAGCTCTGCAGAGGGTGTCAGAGTGTCAGAAAGATTCAGAGAGTGTCACAGAGCGTCAGAGAGTTTCAGAGAGATTCAGAGAGTGTCAGGGAGTGTCAGAGAGTGTCGAAGAGTTTCAGAGAATGTCAGAGAGTGTCAGAGTGTATCAGAGAGTGCCAGGGAGAATCAGGTAGTTTCAGAAAGTGTCAGAGAGTGTCACAGAGTTTCAGAAAGTGTCAGAGAATCTCAGAGAGTGTCTGAGAGTGTCAGAGAGTGTCAGGGAGTTTCAGAAAGTTTCAGAGAGTGTCAGAGAGTGTCTGAGAGTGTCAGAGAGTGTCAGAGAGTTTCAGAGAGTTTCAGAGAGTTTCAGAGAGTTACAGAGAGTTTCAGAGAGTGCCAGAGAGTGTCAGAGAAATTCAGCGAGTGTCAGAGAGTTTCAGAGTGTGTCTGAGAGATTTAGAGAGTGTCAGAGAGTGTCAGAGAGTTTCAGATTGTGTCAGTGGGTTTCAGAGAGTGTCTGAGAGTGTCAGAGAGTGTCAGAGAGTTTCTGAGAGTTTGTGAGTTTGTCAGAGATTGTCAGAGATTGTCAGCGAATTTCAGAGAGTGTCACAGAGTGTCGGAGAGTTTCAGATAGTTTCAGAGTGTGTCTGAGAGTGACAGAGAGTGTCAGAGTGTTTCAGGGAGTGTCACAGAGTTTCAGAGAGTGTCAGACAATTTTCAGAGAGTTTCAGAGATCTTCAGAGTGCGTCAGAGAGTGCCAGAAATTTTCAGGGAGTGTCACAGAGTGTCAGAGAGTTTCAGAGAGATTCAGAGAGTGTCAGAGAGTGTCAGAGAGTTTCAGAGAGTGTCAGAGAGTGTCAGAGTGTTTCAGAGAGTGTCAGAGAGTTTCAGAGAGTGTCTGAGAGTGTCTGAGAGTGTCAGAGAGTGTCAGAGAGTTTCAGAGATGTGTCAGAGAGTGTCAGAGAGTTTCAGAGAGTGTCAGAGAGTTTCAGAGAGTGTCTGAGAGTGTCTGAGAGTGTCAGAGAGTTTCTGAGAGTTTCTGAGTTTGTCAGAGATTGTCAGAGAGTGTCAGAGAGTTTCAGAGAGTGTCACAGAGTGTGAGAGAGTTTCAGAGAGTTTCAGAGAGCTTCTGAGAGTTTCAGAGAGTTTCAGAAAGTTTTAGAGAGTGTCAGCGAGTGTCAGAGAGTTTCTGAGAGTTTCTGAGTTTGTCGGAGAGTGTCAGAGAGTGTCACAGAGTGTCGGAGAGTGTCAGAAAATGTCAGAGAGTTTCAGAGAGTTTCTGATAGATTCTGAGAGTGTCAGAGAGTTTCAGAGAGCTTCAGTGTGTTTCAGAGAGTGTCAGAAATTTTCAGAGAGTGCCATAGAGTGTCAGAGACTTTCAGAGAGTTTCAGAGGGTGTCACAGAGTGTCAGAGAGCATCAGAGAGCTTCAGACAGTGTCAGAGAGAATAGAGAGTTTCAGAGAGAGTCAGACAGTGTCTGAGAGTGTCAAAGAGTGTCAAAGAGTTTCAGAGAGTGTCAGAGAGTGTCAGAGAGTTTCAGAGAGTTTCAGAGACTTTCTGAGAGTGTCAGAGAGTGCCTGAGAGTTTCTGACAGTTTCTGAGTGTGTCAGAGAGTGTCAGAGAGTGTCAGACAGTTTCAGAGTTTGTCACAGAGTGTCAGAGAGTTTCAGAGATTTTCAGAGAGTTTCAGAGCTCTGCAGAGAGTGTCAGAGTGTCAGAAAGATTCAGAGAGTGTCGCAGAGCGTCAGAGAGTTTCAGAGAGATTCAGAGAGAGTCAGGGAGTGTCAGAGAGTATCAGAGAGTGTCAGAGAGAGTCAGAGAATGTCAGAGAGATTCCGAGAGATTCAGAAAGTGTCAGATAGTGTCAGAGAGTTTCAGAAAGTGTCAGAGAGTGTCAGAGACTTTCAGAGAGTTTCAGAGAGTGTCAGAGAGTCTCAGAGCGTGTCAGAGAGTTTAAGAGAGTGTCTGAGAGTGTCTGCGAGTGTCAGAGAGTTTCTGAGAGTTTCTGAGTTTGTCAGAGATTGTCAGAGAGTTTCAGAGCGTTTCAGAGAGTCTCACAGAGTGTGAGAGAGTTTCAGAGAGTTTCAGAGAGCTTCTGAGAGTTTCAGAGAGTGTCAGAAAATTTTAGAGAGTGTCAGCGAGTGTCAGAGAGTGTCAGAGAGTTTCTGAGAGTTTCTGAGTTTGTCGGAGAGTGTCAGAGAGTGTCATATAGTGTCAGAGAGTTTCAGAGAGTGTCAGAGAATTTCAGAGAGTTTCAGTGTGTTCCAGAGAGTGTCAGAAAGTTTCAGAGACTGCCAAAGAGTGTCAGAGACTTTCAGAGAGTTACAGAGAGTGTCACAGAGTGTCAGAGAGCGTCAGAGAGCTTCAGACAGTGTCAGAGAGTGTCAGAGAGTTTCAGAGAGTGTCAGAGAGTGTCAGAGTGTTTCAGAGAGTGTCAGAGAGTTTCAGAGAGTGTCTGAGAGTGTCTGAGAGTGTCAGAGAGTGTCAGAGAGTTTCAGAGATGTGTCAGAGAGTGACAGAGAGTTTCAGAGAGTGTCAGAGAGTTTCAGAGAGTGTCTGAGAGTGTCTGAGAGTGTCAGAGAGTTTCTGAGAGTTTCTGAGTTTGTCAGAGATTGTCAGAGAGTGTGAGAGAGTTTCAGAGAGTGTCACAGAGTGTGAGAGAGTTTCAGAGAGTTTCAGAGAGCTTCTGAGAGTTTCAGAGAGTTTCAGAAAGTTTTAGAGAGTGTCAGCGAGTGTCAGAGAGTTTCAGAGAGTTTCTGAGTTTGTCGGAGAGTGTCAGAGAGTGTCACAGAGTGTCGGAGAGTGTCAGAAAGTGTCAGAGAGTTTCAGAGAGTTTCTGATAGATTCTGAGAGTGTCAGAGAGTTTCAGAGAGTTTCAGAGAGCTTCAGTGTGTTTCAGAGAGTGTCAGAAATTTTCAGAGAGTGCCATAGAGTGTCAGAGACTTTCAGAGTGTTTCAGAGGGTGTCACAGAGTGTCAGAGAGCATCAGAGAGCTTCAGACAGTGTCAGAGAGAATAGAGAGTTTCAGAGAGAGTCAGACAGTGTCTGAGAGTGTCAAAGAGTGTCAAAGAGTTTCAGAGAGTGTCAGAGAGTGTCAGAGAGTTTCAGAGAGTTTCAGAGACTTTCTGAGAGTGTCAGAGAGTGCCTGAGAGTTTCTGACAGTTTCTGAGTGTGTCAGAGAGTGTCAGAGAGTGTCAGACAGTTTCAGAGTTTGTCACAGAGTGTCAGAGAGTTTCAGAGATTTTCAGAGAGTTTCAGAGCTCTGCAGAGAGTGTCAGAGTGTCAGAAAGATTCAGAGAGTGTCGCAGAGCATCAGAGAGTTTCAGAGAGATTCAGAGAGAGTCAGGGAGTGTCAGAGAGTATCAGAGAGTGTCAGAGAGAGTCAGAGAATGTCAGAGAGATTCCGAGAGATTCAGAAAGTGTCAGATAGTGTCAGAGAGTTTCAGAAAGTGTCAGAGAGTGTCAGAGAGTTTCAGAGAGTTTCAGAGAGTGTCAGAGAGTCTCAGAGCGTGTCAGAGAGTTTCAGAGAGTGTCTGAGAGTGTCTGCGAGTGTCAGAGAGTTTCTGAGAGTTTCTGAGTTTGTCAGAGATTGTCAGAGAGTTTCAGAGCGTTTCAGAGAGTCTCACAGAGTGTGAGAGAGTTTCAGAGAGTTTCAGAGAGCTTCTGAGAGTTTCAGAGAGTGTCAGAAAATTTTAGAGCGTGTCAGCGAGTGTCAGAGAGTGTCAGAGAGTTTCTGAGAGTTTCTGAGTTTGTCGGAGAGTGTCAGAGAGTGTCATAGAGTGTCAGAGAGTTTCAGAGAGTTTCAGAGAGTTTCAGTGTGTTCCAGAGAGTGTCAGAAAGTTTCAGAGACTGCCAAAGAGTGTCAGAGACTTTCAGAGAGTTACAGAGAGTGTCACAGAGTGTCAGAGAGCGTCAGAGAGCTTCAGACAGTGTCAGAGAGTGTCAGAGAGTTTCAGAGAGTGTCAGAGAGTGTCAGAGTGTTTCAGAGAGTGTCAGAGAGTTTCAGAGAGTGTCTGAGAGTGTCTGAGAGTGTCAGAGAGTGTCAGAGAGTTTCAGAGATGTGTCAGAGAGTGTCAGAGTGTTTCAGAGAGTGTCAGAGAGTTTCAGAGAGTGTCTGAGAGTGTCTGAGAGTGTTAGAGAGTTTCTGAGAGTTTCTGAGTTTGTTAGAGATTGTCAGAGAGTGTCAGAGAGTTTCAGAGAGTGTCACAGAGTGTGAGAGAGTTTCAGAGAGTTTCAGAGAGCTTCTGAGAGTTTCAGAGAGTTTCAGAAAGTTTTAGAGAGTGTCAGCGAGTGTCAGAGAGTTTCAGAGAGTTTCTGAGAGTTTCTGAGTTTGTCGGAGAGTGTCAGAGAGTGTCACAGAGTGTCGGAGAGTGTCAGAAAGTGTCAGAGAGTTTCAGAGAGTTTCTGATAGATTCTGAGAGTGTCAGAGAGTTTCAGAGAGTTTCAGAGAGCTTCAGTGTGTTTCAGAGAGTGTCAGAAATTTTCAGAGAGTGCCATAGAGTGTCAGAGACTTTCAGAGTGTTTCAGAGGGTGTCACAGAGTGTCAGAGAGCATCAGAGAGCTTCAGACAGTGTCAGAGAGAATAGAGAGTTTCAGAGAGAGTCAGACAGTGTCTGAGAGTGTCAAAGAGTGTCAAAGAGTTTCAGAGAGTGTCAGAGAGTGTCAGAGAGTTTCAGAGAGTTTCAGAGACTTTCTGAGAGTGTCAGAGAGTGCCTGAGAGTTTCTGACAGTTTCTGAGTGTGTCGGAGAGTGTCAGAGAGTGTCAGACAGTTTCAGATTTTGTCACAGAGTGTCAGAGAGTGTCAGAGATTTTCAGAGAGTTTCAGAGCTCTGCAGAGAGTGTCAGAGTGTCAGAAAGATTCAGAGAGTGTCACAGAGCGTCATAGAGTTTCAGAGAGATTCAGAGAGTGTCAGGGAGTGTCAGAGAGTGTCGAAGAGTTTCAGAGAATGTCAGAGAGTGTCAGAGTGTATCAGAGAGTGCCAGGGAGAATCAGGTAGTTTCAGAAAATGTCAGAGAGTGTCACAGAGTTTCAGAAAGTGTCAGAGAATCTCAGAGAGTGTCTGAGAGTGTCAGAGAGTGTCAGGGAGTTTCAGAAAGTTTCAGAGAGTGTCAGAGAGTGTCTGAGAGTGTCAGAGAGTGTCAGAGAGTTTCAGAGAGTTTCAGAGAGTTTCAGAGAGTTACAGAGAGTTTCAGAGAGTGCCAGAGAGTGTCAGAGAAATTCAGCGAGTGTCAGAGAGTTTCAGAGTGTGTCTGAGAGATTTAGAGAGTGTCAGAGAGTGTCAGAGAGTTTCAGATTGTGTCAGTGGGTTTCAGAGAGTGTCTGAGAGTGTCAGAGAGTGTCAGAGAGTTTCTGAGAGTTTGTGAGTTTGTCAGAGAGTGTCAGAGATTGTCAGCGAATTTCAGAGAGTGTCACAGAGTGTCGGAGAGTTTCAGATAGTTTCAGAGGGTGTCTGAGAGTTTCAGAGTGTCAGAGTGTTTCTGAGAGTGTCACAGAGTTTCAGAGAGTGTCAGAGAGTGTCAGAGAGTTTCAGAGAGTTTCTGAGTGTTTCTGAGAGTGTCAGATAGTTTCAGAGAGTTTCAGAGATCTTCAGAGAGTTTCAGAGAGTGTCAGAAAGTTTCAGAGAGTGTCACAGTGTGTCAGAGAGTTTCAGACAGCTACAGAGAGTGTCAAATAGTGTCACAGAGTGTCAGACTGTTTCAGAGAGTTTCAGAGAGTGTCAGAGAGTTTCAGAGAGTGTCTGAGAGTGTCTGAGAGTGTCAGAGAGTTTCTGAGAGTTTCTGAGTTTGTCAGAGATTGTCAGAGTGTCAGCGAGTTTCAGAGAGTGTCACAGAGTGTGAGAGAGTTCCAGAGAGTTTCAGAGAGTGTCTGAGAGTTTCAGACAGTGTCAGAAAGATTTAGAGAGTGTCAGCGAGTGTCAGAGAGTGTCAGAGAGTTTCTGAGAGTTTCTGAGTTTGTCGGAGAGTGTCAGACAGTGTCACAGAGTGTCAGAGAGTGTCAGAGAGTTTCAGCGAGTGTCAGAGTGTGTCTGAGAGATTCAGAGAGTGTCAGAGAGTGTCAGAGAGTTTCAGAGAGTGTCCGTGAGTTTCAGAGAGTGTCTGAGAGTGTCAGAGAGCGTCAGAGAGTTTCTGAGAGTTTGTGAGTTTGTCAGAGAGTTTCAGAGATTGTCAGCGAATCTCAGAGAGTGTCACAGAGTGTCGGAGAGTTTCAGAGAGTTTCAGAGATTGTGAGAGAGTTTCAGAGAGTGTCTGAGAGTTTCAGAGTTTCAGAGAGTGTCACAGAGTGTCAGTGAGTGTCAGAGAGTTTCAGAGAGTTTCTGAGTGTTTCTGAGAGTGTCAGAAAGTTTCAGACAGTGTCACAGTGTGTCAGAGAGTTTCAGAGAGCTACAGAAAGTGGCAAATAGTGTCACAGAGTGTCAGACAGTTTCAGAGAGTTTCGGAGAGTTTCAGAGAGAGTCAGAGAGTTTCGGAGAGTGTCAGAGAGTTTCAGAGAGTGTCTGAGAGTGTCAGATAGTTTCTGAGAGTTTCTGAGTTTGTCAGAGATTGTCAGAGAGTGTCAGAGAGTTTCAGAGATTGTCACAGAGTTTGAGAGAGTTTCAGAGAGTTTCAGAGAGCTTCTGAGAGTTTCAGAGAGTGTCAGAAAGTTTTAGAGAGTGTCAGCGAGTGTCAAAGAGTTTCAGAGAGTTTCAGAGAGTTTCAGTGTGTTCCAGAGAGTGTCAGAAAGTTTCAGAGACTGCCAAAGAGTGTCAGAGACTTTCAGAGAGTTACAGAGAGTGTCACAGAGTGTCAGAGAGCGTCAGAGAGCTTCAGACAGTGTCAGAGAGTGTCAGAGAGTTTCAGAGAGTGTCAGAGAGTGTCAGAGTGTTTCAGAGAGTGTCAGAGAGTTTCAGAGAGTGTCTGAGAGTGTCTGAGAGTGTCAGAGAGTGTCAGAGAGTTTCAGAGATGTGTCAGAGAGTGTCAGAGTGTTTCAGAGAGTGTCAGAGAGTTTCAGAGAGTGTCTGAGAGTGTCTGAGAGTGTTAGAGAGTTTCTGAGAGTTTCTGAGTTTGTCAGAGATTGTCAGAGAGTGTCAGAGAGTTTCAGAGAGTGTCACAGAGTGTGAGAGAGTTTCAGAGAGTTTCAGAGAGCTTCTGAGAGTTTCAGAGAGTTTCAGAAAGTTTTAGAGAGTGTCAGCGAGTGTCAGAGAGTTTCAGAGAGTTTCTGAGAGTTTCTGAGTTTGTCGGAGAGTGTCAGAGAGTGTCACAGAGTGTCGGAGAGTGTCAGAAAGTGTCAGAGAGTTTCAGAGAGTTTCTGATAGATTCTGAGAGTGTCAGAGAGTTTCAGAGAGTTTCAGAGAGCTTCAGTGTGTTTCAGAGAGTGTCAGAAATTTTCAGAGAGTGCCATAGAGTGTCAGAGACTTTCAGAGTGTTTCAGAGGGTGTCACAGAGTGTCAGAGAGCATCAGAGAGCTTCAGACAGTGTCAGAGAGAATAGAGAGTTTCAGAGAGAGTCAGACAGTGTCTGAGAGTGTCAAAGAGTGTCAAAGAGTTTCAGAGAGTGTCAGAGAGTGTCAGAGAGTTTCAGAGAGTTTCAGAGACTTTCTGAGAGTGTCAGAGAGTGCCTGAGAGTTTCTGACAGTTTCTGAGTGTGTCGGAGAGTGTCAGAGAGTGTCAGACAGTTTCAGATTTTGTCACAGAGTGTCAGAGAGTGTCAGAGATTTTCAGAGAGTTTCAGAGCTCTGCAGAGAGTGTCAGAGTGTCAGAAAGATTCAGAGAGTGTCACAGAGCGTCATAGAGTTTCAGAGAGATTCAGAGAGTGTCAGGGAGTGTCAGAGAGTGTCGAAGAGTTTCAGAGAATGTCAGAGAGTGTCAGAGTGTATCAGAGAGTGCCAGGGAGAATCAGGTAGTTTCAGAAAATGTCAGAGAGTGTCACAGAGTTTCAGAAAGTGTCAGAGAATCTCAGAGAGTGTCTGAGAGTGTCAGAGAGTGTCAGGGAGTTTCAGAAAGTTTCAGAGAGTGTCAGAGAGTGTCTGAGAGTGTCAGAGAGTGTCAGAGAGTTTCAGAGAGTTTCAGAGAGTTTCAGAGAGTTACAGAGAGTGTCAGAGAGTGTCAGAGAGTTTCAGATTGTGTCAGTGGGTTTCAGAGAGTGTCTGAGAGTGTCAGAGAGTGTCAGAGAGTTTCTGAGAGTTTGTGAGTTTGTCAGAGAGTGTCAGAGATTGTCAGCGAATTTCAGAGAGTGTCACAGAGTGTCGGAGAGTTTCAGATAGTTTCAGAGGGTGTCTGAGAGTTTCAGAGTGTCAGAGTGTTTCTGAGAGTGTCACAGAGTTTCAGAGAGTGTCAGAGAGTGTCAGAGAGTTTCAGAGAGTTTCTGAGTGTTTCTGAGAGTGTCAGATAGTTTCAGAGAGTTTCAGAGATCTTCAGAGAGTTTCAGAGAGTGTCAGAAAGTTTCAGAGAGTGTCACAGTGTGTCAGAGAGTTTCAGACAGCTACAGAGAGTGTCAAATAGTGTCACAGAGTGTCAGACTGTTTCAGAGAGTTTCAGAGAGTGTCAGAGAGTTTCAGAGAGTGTCTGAGAGTGTCTGAGAGTGTCAGAGAGTTTCTGAGAGTTTCTGAGTTTGTCAGAGATTGTCAGAGTGTCAGCGAGTTTCAGAGAGTGTCACAGAGTGTGAGAGAGTTCCAGAGAGTTTCAGAGAGTGTCTGAGAGTTTCAGACAGTGTCAGAAAGATTTAGAGAGTGTCAGCGAGTGTCAGAGAGTGTCAGAGAGTTTCTGAGAGTTTCTGAGTTTGTCGGAGAGTGTCAGACAGTGTCACAGAGTGTCAGAGAGTGTCAGAGAGTTTCAGCGAGTGTCAGAGTGTGTCTGAGAGATTCAGAGAGTGTCAGAGAGTGTCAGAGAGTTTCAGAGAGTGTCCGTGAGTTTCAGAGAGTGTCTGAGAGTGTCAGAGAGCGTCAGAGAGTTTCTGAGAGTTTGTGAGTTTGTCAGAGAGTTTCAGAGATTGTCAGCGAATCTCAGAGAGTGTCACAGAGTGTCGGAGAGTTTCAGAGAGTTTCAGAGATTGTGAGAGAGTTTCAGAGAGTGTCTGAGAGTTTCAGAGTTTCAGAGAGTGTCACAGAGTGTCAGTGAGTGTCAGAGAGTTTCAGAGAGTTTCTGAGTGTTTCTGAGAGTGTCAGAAAGTTTCAGACAGTGTCACAGTGTGTCAGAGAGTTTCAGAGAGCTACAGAAAGTGGCAAATAGTGTCACAGAGTGTCAGACAGTTTCAGAGAGTTTCGGAGAGTTTCAGAGAGAGTCAGAGAGTTTCGGAGAGTGTCAGAGAGTTTCAGAGAGTGTCTGAGAGTGTCAGATAGTTTCTGAGAGTTTCTGAGTTTGTCAGAGATTGTCAGAGAGTGTCAGAGAGTTTCAGAGATTGTCACAGAGTGTGAGAGAGTTTCAGAGAGTTTCAGAGAGCTTCTGAGAGTTTCAGAGAGTGTCAGAAAGTTTTAGAGAGTGTCAGCGAGTGTCAAAGAGTGTCAGAGAGTTTCTGAGTGTTTCTGAGTTTGTCGGAGAGTGTCAGAGAGTGTCACAGAGTGTCAGAGAGTGTCAGAGAGTGTCAGAGAGTTTCAGAGAGTTTCTGATAGTTTCTGAGAGTGTCAGAGAGTTTCAGAGAGTTTCAGAGAGCTTCAGTGTGTTTCAGAGAGTGTCAGAAAGTTTCAGAGAGTGCCTGAGAGTGTCAGAGACTTTCAGAGAGCTTCAGAGAGTGTCAGAGAGTGTCAGAGAGATTAAAGAGTTTCAGAGAGAGTCAGACAGTGCCTGAGAGTGTCAAAGAGTGTCAAAGAGTTTCAGAGAGTGTCAGAGAGTTTCAGAGAGTTTCAGAGACTTTCTGAGAGTGTCAGAGAGTGCCTGAGAGTTTCTGACAGTTTCTGAGTGTGTCGGAGAGTGTCAGAGAGTGTCAGACAGTTTCAGAGATTGTCACAGAGAGTCAGAGATTGTCAGAGATTTTCAGAGAGTTTCAGAGCTCTTCAGAGAGTGTCAGAGTGTCAGAAAGTTTCAGAGAGTGTCACAGAGCGTCAGAGAGTTTCAGAGAGATTCAGAGAGTGTCAGAGAGTGTCAAAGAGTTTCAGAGAATGTCAGAGAGTGTCAGAGTGTATCAGAGAGTGTCAGGGAGCTTCAGAAAGTTTCAGAGAGTGTCTGAGAGTGTCTGAGAGTGTCGCAGAGTATCAGAGAGTTTCAGAGAGTTTCAGAGAGTTCCAGAGAGTTTCAGAGAGAGTCAGAGAGTTTCAGCGAGTGTCAGAGAGGGTCAGAGTGTGTCTGAGAGATTCAGAGAGTGTCAGAGAGTGTCAGAGAGTTTCAGAGAGTTTCAGCGAGTGTCAGAGAGTGTCAGAGTGTGTCAGTGAGTTTCAGAGAGTGTCTGAGAGTTTCAGAGAGTGTTTGATGGTTTCAGTGTGTCAGAGAGTTTCTGAGGGTGTCACAGAGTGTCAGAGAGTGTCAGAGAATGTCAGAGAGTTTCAGATAGTTTCTGAGTGTTTCTGAGAGTGTCAGATAGTTTCAGAGAGTTTCAGAGAGCTTCAGAGAGTTTCACAGTCTGTCAGAGAGTTTCAGAGAGCTACAGCGAGTGTCAAATAGTGTTACAGAATGTCAGACAGGTTCAGAGAGTTTTAGAGAGTGTCAGAGAGTTTCAGAGAGAGTCAGAGAGTTTCAGAGAGTGTCAGAGAGTTTCAGAGAGTGTCTGAGAGTGTCTGAGAGTGTCTGAGAGTGTCAGAGAGTTTCCGAAAGTTTCTGAGTCTGTCAGAGATTGTCAGAGTGTGTCAGAGAGTTTCAGAGAGTGTCACAGAGTGTGAGAGAGTTTCAGAGAGTGTCAGCGAGTGTCAGAGAGTCTCAGAGAGTGTCAGAGACTTTCAGTGAGTTTCTGATAGTTTCTGAGAGTGTCAGAGAGTTTCAGAGAGTTTCAGAGAGCTTCAGTGTGTTTCAGAGAGTGTCAGAAAGATTCAGAGGGTGTCAAAGAGAGTAGAGAGTTTCAGAGAGAGTCAGACAGTGTCTGAGAGTGTCAAAGAGTGTCAAAGAGTTTCTGAGAGTGCCAGAGAGTGTCAGAGAGATTCAGAGAGTTTCAGAGACATTCTGAGAGTGTCAGAGAGTGCCTGAGAGTTTCTGACAGTTTCTGAGTGTGACGGAGACTGTCAGAGAGTGTCAGACAGTTTCAGAGATTGTCACAACGTGTCAGAGAGTGTCAGAGATTTTCAGAGAGTTTCAGAGCTCTTCAGAGAGTGTCAGGGAGTGTCAGAGGTTGTCAGAGAGTGTCAGAGAGTGTCAGAGAGTTTCAGAGAGATTCAGAGAGTGTCAGGGAGTGTCAGAGAGTGTCAGAGAGTGTCAAAGAGTTTCAGAGAGTGTCAGAGAGTTTCAGAGAGTTTCAGAGACTTTCTGAGAGTGTCAGAGAGTGCCTGAGAGTTTCTGACAGTTTCTGAGTGTGTCGGAGAGTGTCAGAGAGTGTCAGACAGTTTCAGAGATTGTCACAGAGAGTCAGAGATTGTCAGAGATTTTCAGAGAGTTTCAGAGCTCTTCAGAGAGTGTCAGAGTGTCAGAAAGTTTCAGAGAGTGTCACAGAGCGTCAGAGAGTTTCAGAGAGATTCAGAGAGTGTCAGAGAGTGTCAAAGAGTTTCAGAGAATGTCAGAGAGTGTCAGAGTGTATCAGAGAGTGTCAGGGAGCTTCAGAAAGTTTCAGAGAGTGTCTGAGAGTGTCTGAGAGTGTCGCAGAGTATCAGAGAGTTTCAGAGAGTTTCAGAGAGTTCCAGAGAGTTTCAGAGAGTGTCAGAGAGTTTCAGCGAGTGTCAGAGAGGGTCAGAGTGTGTCAGTGAGTTTCAGAGAGTGTCTGAGAGTTTCAGAGAGTGTTTGATGGTTTCAGTGTGTCAGAGAGTTTCTGAGGGTGTCACAGAGTGTCAGAGAGTGTCAGAGAATGTCAGAGAGTTTCAGATAGTTTCTGAGTGTTTCTGAGAGTGTCAGATAGTTTCAGAGAGTTTCAGAGAGCTTCAGAGAGTTTCACAGTCTGTCAGAGAGTTTCAGAGAGCTACAGCGAGTGTCAAATAGTGTTACAGAATGTCAGACAGGTTCAGAGAGTTTAGGAGAGTGTCAGAGAGTTTCAGAGAGAGTCAGAGAGTTTCAGAGAGTGTCAGAGAGTTTCAGAGAGTGTCTGAGAGTGTCTGAGAGTGTCTGAGAGTGTCAGAGAGTTTCCGAAAGTTTCTGAGTCTGTCAGAGATTGTCAGAGTGTGTCAGAGAGTTTCAGAGAGTGTCACAGAGTGTGAGAGAGTTTCAGAGAGTGTCAGCGAGTGTCAGAGAGTGTCAGAGTGTTTCTGAGAGTTTCTGAGTTTGTCGGAGAGTGTCACAGAGTGTCACAGAGTGTCAGAGAGTGTCAGAGAGTGTCAGAGACTTTCAGTGAGTTTCTGATAGTTTCTGAGAGTGTCAGAGAGTTTCAGAGAGTTTCAGAGAGCTTCAGTGTGTTTCAGAGAGTGTCAGAAAGATTCAGAGGGTGTCAAAGAGAGTAGAGAGTTTCAGAGAGAGTCAGACAGTGTCTGAGAGTGTCAAAGAGTGTCAAAGAGTTTCTGAGAGTGCCAGAGATTGTCAGAGAGATTCAGAGAGTTTCAGAGACATTCTGAGAGTGTCAGAGAGTGCCTGAGAGTTTCTGACAGTTTCTGAGTGTGACGGAGACTGTCAGAGAGTGTCAGACAGTTTCAGAGATTGTCACAACGTGTCAAAGAGTGTCAGAGATTTTCAGAGAGTTTCAGAGCTCTTCAGAGAGTGTCAGGGAGTGTCAGAGGTTGTCAGAGAGTGTCAGAGAGTGTCAGAGAGTTTCAGAGAGATTCAGAGAGTGTCAGGGAGTGTCAGAGAGTGTCAGAGAGGGTCAGAGAGTGTCAGAGAGTTTCAGATAGTATCTGAAAGTTTCAGAGAGTGTCAGAGAGTGTCAGAGAGTTTCAGAGAGTTTCTGAGTGTTTCTGAGAGTGTCAGAGCGTTTCAGAAAGTTTCACAGAGCTTCAGAGAGTGTCAGAAAGTTTCAGAGATTGTCAGAGTATTTCAGAGAGTGTCACAGATTGTCAGAGAGTTTAAGAGAGCTTCAGAGAGTGTCAGACAGTTTCAGACAGTTTCAGAGAGTTTCAGAGAGTGTCAGAGAGTTTCAGAGACTTTCTGAGAGTGTCAGAGAGTGCCAGAGAGTTTCTGAGACTTTCTGAGTGTGTCGGAGAGTGTCTGAGATTGTCAGAGAGTTTCTGAGAGTGTCTCAGAGTGTCAAAGAGTTTCAGAGATTGTCAGAGAGTTTCAGAGATGTTCAGAGAGTGTCAGAGAGTGTCAGAAAGTTTCAGAGAGTGTCACAGAGTGTCACAGAGTTTCAGAGATAGTCAGACAGTGTCTGAGAGAGTCAAAGAGTGTCAAAGAGTTTCAGAGCGTGTCAGAGAGTGTCAGAAAGTGTCAGAGAGTTTCAGAGAGTGTCAGAGAGTTTCAGAGACTTTCTGTGAGTGTCAGAGAGCGCCAGAGAGTTTCTGAGAGTTTCTGAGTGTGTCGGAGAGTGTCTGAGAGTGTCAGAGAGTTTCTGAGAGTGTCTCAGAGTATGAGAGATTTTCAGAGATTTTCAGAAAGTTTCAGAGATGTTCAGAGAGTGTCAGAGAATGTCAGAAAGTTTCAGAGAGTGTCACAGAGTGTCACAGAGTTTCAGAGAGATTCAGAGAGTGTCAGAGAGTGTCAGAGAGTGTCAGAGAGTGTCACAGAGTGTCGCAGAGTTGCAGAGAGTGTCAGAGAGAGTCCAAGAGTTTCAGAAAGTGTCAGATAGTGTCAGAGAGTTTCAGAAAGTGTCAGAGAGTGTCTGAGAGTGTCAGAGAGTGTCAGAGTGTTTCAGGGAGTGTCACAGAGTTTCAGAGAGTGTCAGAGATTTTCAGAGAGTTTCAGAGATCTTCAGAGAGCGTCAGAGAGTGCCAGAAAGTTTCAGAGAGTGTCACAGAGTGTCAGAGAGTTTCAGAGAGATTCAGAGAGTGTCAGAGAGTATCAGAGAGTGTCAGAGAGAGTCAGAGAGTGTCAGAGAGTGTCCGAGAGATTCAGAAAGAGTCAGATAGTGTCAGAGAGTTTCAGAAAGTGTCAGAGGGTGTCAGAGAGTGTCAGAGAGTTTCAGAGAATGTCAGAGAGTGTCAGAGAGTTTCAGAGCGTGTCAGAGCGTTTCAGAGAGTGTCTGAGAGTGTCTGAGAGTGTCAGAGAGTTTCTGAGAGTTTCTGAGTTTGTCAGAGATTGTCAGAGAGTTTCAGAGAGTTTCAGAGAGTCTCACAGAGTGTGAGAGAGTTTCAGAGAGTTTCAGAGAGCTTCTGAGAGTTTCTGAGTTTGTTGGAGAGTGTCAGAGAGTGTCACAGAGTGTCAGAGAGTGTCAGAGAGTATCAGAGAGTTTCTGAGTTTGTCGGAGAGTGTCAGAGAGTGTCACAGAGTGTCAGAGAGTGTCAGGGAGTATCAGAGAGTTTCAGAGAGTTTCTGATAGTTTCTGAGAGTGTCAGAGAGTTTCAGAGAGTTTCAGAGAGCTTCAGTGTGTTTCAGAGAGTGTCAGAAAGTTTCAGAGAGTGCCATAGAGTGTCAGAGACTTTCAGAGAGTATCAGAGAGTGTCACAGAGTGTCAGAGAGCGTCAGAGAGCTTCAGAGAGTGTCAGAGAGTGTCAGAGAGTGTCAGAGAGTTTCAGAGAGTGTCACAGAGTGTCAGAGTGTTTCAGAGAGTGTCAGAGATTTTCAGAGACTGTCTGAGAGTGTCTGAGAGTGTCAGAGAGTGTCAGAGAGTTTCAGAGATTGTCAGAGAGTGTCAGAGAGTTTCAGAGAGTGTCAGAGAGTTTCAGAGAGTGTCTGAGAGTGTCTGAGAGTGTCAGAAAGTTTCTGAGAGTTTCTGAGTTTGTCAGAGATGTTCAGAGAGTTTCAAAGAATGTCAGAAAGTTGCAGAGTGTGTCACAGAGTGTCACAGAGTTTCAGAGAGATTCAGAGAGTGTCAGAGAGTGTCAGAGAGTGTCAGAGAGTGTCACAGAGTGTCACAGAGTGTCGCAGAGTTGCAGAGTGTGTCAGAGAGTGTCCAAGCGTTTCAGAAAGTGTCAGATAGTGTCAGAGAGTTTCAGAAAGTGTCAGAGAGTGTCTGAGAGTGTCAGAGAGTGTCAGAGTGTTTCAGGGAGTGTCAGAGAGTTTCAGAGAGTGTCAGAGATTTTCAGAGAGTTTCAGAGATCTTCAGAGAGCGTCAGAGAGTGCCAGAAAGTTTCAGAGAGTGTCACAGAGTGTCAGAGAGTTTCAGAGAGATTCAGAGAGTGTCAGAGAGTATCAGAGAGTGTCCGAGAGATTCAGAAAGAGTCAGATAGTGTCAGAGAGTTTCAGAGAATGTCAGAGAGTGTCAGAGTGTTTCAGAGCGTGTCAGCGAGTTTCAGAGAGTGTCTGAGAGTGTCTGAGAGTGTCAGAGAGTTTCTGAGAGTTTCTGAGTTTGTCAGAGATTGTCAGAGAGTTTCAGAGAGTTTCAGAGAGTCTCACAGAGTGTGAGAGAGTTTCAGAGAGTTTCAGAGAGCTTCTGAGAGTTTCAGAGAGTGTCAGAAAATTTTAGAGCGTGTCAGCGAGTGTCAGAGAGTGTCAGAGAGTTTCTGAGAGTTTCTGAGTTTGTCGGAGAGTGTCAGAGAGTGTCACAGTGTGTCAGAGAGTGTCAGAGAGTATCAGAGAGTTTCAGAGAGTTTCTGATAGTTTCTGAGAGTGTCAGAGAGTTTCAGAGAGCTTCAGTGTGTTTCAGAGAGTGTCAGAAAGTTTCAGAGAGTGCCATAGAGTGTCAGAGACTTTCAGAGAGTATCAGAGAGTGTCACAGAGTGTCAGAGAGCGTCAGAGAGCTTCAGAGAGATTCAGAGAGTGTCAGAGAGTATCAGAGAGTGTCAGAGAGAGTCAGAGAGTGTCAGAGAGTGTCCGAGAGATTCAGAAAGAGTCAGATAGTGTCAGAGAGTTTCAGAAAGTGTCAGAGGGTGTCAGAGAGTGTCAGAGAGTTTCAGAGAATGTCAGAGAGTGTCAGAGAGTTTCAGAGCGTGTCAGAGCTTTTCAGAGAGTGTCTGAGAGTGTCAGAGAGTTTCTGAGAGTTTCTGAGTTTGTCAGAGATTGTCAGAGAGTTTCAGAGAGTTTCAGAGAGTCTCACAGAGTGTGAGAGAGTTTCAGAGAGTTTCAGAGAGCTTCTGAGAGTTTCTGAGTTTGTTGGAGAGTGTCAGAGAGTGTCACAGAGTGTCAGAGAGTGTCAGAGAGTATCAGAGAGTTTCTGAGTTTGTCGGAGAGAGTCAGAGAGTGTCACAGAGTGTCAGAGAGTGTCAGAGAGTATCAGAGAGTTTCAGAGAGTTTCTGATAGTTTCTGAGAGTGTCAGAGAGTTTCAGAGAGTTTCAGAGAGCTTCAGTGTGTTTCAGAGAGTGTCAGAAAGTTTCAGAGAGTGCCATAGAGTGTCAGAGACTTTCAGAGAGTATCAGAGAGTGTCACAGAGTGTCAGAGAGCGTCAGAGAGCTTCAGAGAGTGTCAGAGAGTGTCAGAGAGTGTCAGAGAGTTTCAGAGAGTGTCACAGAGTGTCAGAGTGTTTCAGAGAGTGTCAGAGATTTTCAGAGACTGTCTGAGAGTGTCTGAGAGTGTCAGAGAGTGTCAGAGAGTTTCAGAGATTGTCAGAGAGTGTCAGAGAGTTTCAGAGAGTGTCAGAGAGTTTCAGAGAGTGTCTGAGAGTGTCTGAGAGTGTCAGAGAGTTTCTGAGAGTTTCTGAGTTTGTCAGAGATGTTCAGAGAGTTTCAAAGAATGTCAGAAAGTTGCAGAGTGTGTCACAGAGCGTCACAGAGTTTCAGAGAGATTCAGAGAGTGTCAGAGAGTGTCAGAGAGTGTCAGAGAGTGTCACAGAGTGTCACAGAGTGTCGCAGAGTTGCAGAGTGTGTCAGAGAGTGTCCAAGCGTTTCAGAAAGTGTCAGATAGTGTCAGAGAGTTTCAGAAAGTGTCAGAGAGTGTCTGAGAGTGTCAGAGAGTGTCAGAGTGTTTCAGGGAGTGTCAGAGAGTTTCAGAGAGTGTCAGAGATTTTCAGAGAGTTTCAGAGATCTTCAGAGAGCGTCAGAGAGTGCCAGAAAGTTTCAGAGAGTGTCACAGAGTGTCAGAGAGTTTCAGAGAGATTCAGAGAGTGTCAGAGAGTATCAGAGAGTGTCCGAGAGATTCAGAAAGAGTCAGATAGTGTCAGAGAGTTTCAGAAAGTGTCAGAGGGTGTCAGAGAGTGTCAGAGAGTTTCAGAGAATGTCAGAGAGTGTCAGAGTGTTTCAGAGCGTGTCAGCGAGTTTCAGAGAGTGTCTGAGAGTGTCTGAGAGTGTCAGAGAGTTTCTGAGAGTTTCTGAGTTTGTCAGAGATTGTCAGAGAGTTTCAGAGAGTCTCACAGAGTGTGAGAGAGTTTCAGAGAGTTTCAGAGAGCTTCTGAGAGTTTCAGAGAGTGTCAGAAAATTTTAGAGCGTGTCAGCGAGTGTCAGAGAGTGTCAGAGAGTTTCTGAGAGTTTCTGAGTTTGTCGGAGAGTGTCAGAGAGTGTCACAGTGTGTCAGAGAGTGTCAGAGAGTATCAGAGAGTTTCAGAGAGTTTCTGATAGTTTCTGAGAGTGTCAGAGAGTTTCAGAGAGTTTCAGAGAGCTTCAGTGTGTTTCAGAGAGTGTCAGAAAGTTTCAGAGAGTGCCATAGAGTGTCAGAGACTTTCAGAGAGTATCAGAGAGTGTCACAGAGTGTCAGAGAGCGTCAGAGAGCTTCAGAGAGTGTCAGAGAGTGTCAGAGAGTATCAGAGAGTGTCAGAGAGAGTCAGAGAGTGTCAGAGAGTGTCCGAGAGATTCAGAAAGAGTCAGATAGTGTCAGAGAGTTTCAGAAAGTGTCAGAGGGTGTCAGAGAGTGTCAGAGAGTTTCAGAGAATGTCAGAGAGTGTCAGAGAGTTTCAGAGCGTGTCAGAGCGTTTCAGAGAGTGTCTGAGAGTGTCTGAGAGTGTCAGAGAGTTTCTGAGAGTTTCTGAGTTTGTCAGAGATTGTCAGAGAGTTTCAGAGAGTTTCAGAGAGTCTCACAGAGTGTGAGAGAGTTTCAGAGAGTTTCAGAGAGCTTCTGAGAGTTTCTGAGTTTGTTGGAGAGTGTCAGAGAGTGTCACAGAGTGTCAGAGAGTGTCAGAGAGTATCAGAGAGTTTCTGAGTTTGTCGGAGAGAGTCAGAGAGTGTCACAGAGTGTCAGAGAGTGTCAGAGAGTATCAGAGAGTTTCAGAGAGTTTCTGATAGTTTCTGAGAGTGTCAGAGAGTTTCAGAGAGTTTCAGAGAGCTTCAGTGTGTTTCAGAGAGTGTCAGAAAGTTTCAGAGAGTGCCATAGAGTGCCAGAGACTTTCAGAGAGTATCAGAGAGTGTCACAGAGTGTCAGAGAGCGTCAGAGAGCTTCAGAGAGTGTCAGAGAGTGTCAGAGAGTTTCAGAGAGTGTCACAGAGTGTCAGAGTGTTTCAGAGAGTGTCAGAGATTTTCAGAGACTGTCTGAGAGTGTCTGAGAGTGTCAGAGAGTTTCAGAGAGTGTCTGAGAGTGTCTGAGAGTGTCAGAGTGTTTCTGAGAGTTTCTGAGTTTGTCATAGATTGTCAGAGAGTGTCAGAGAGTTTCAGAGAGTGTCACAGAGTGTGAGAGAGTTTCAGAGAGTTTCAGAGAGCTTCTGTGAGTTTCAGAATGTTTTAGTGAGTGTCAGCGAGTGTCAGAGAGTGTCAGAGAGTTTCTGAGAGTTTCTGAGTTTGTCGGAGAGTGTCAGAGAGTGTCACAGAATGTCGGAGAGTGTCAGAAAGTGTCAGAGAGTTTCAGAGAGTTTCTGACAGTTTCTGAGAGTGTCAGAGAGTTTCAGAGAGTTTCAGAGAGCTTCAGTGTGTTTCAGAGAGTGTCAGAAATTTTCAGAGAGTGCCATAGAGTGTCAGAGACTTTCAGAGAGTTTCAGAGAGTGTCACAGAGTGTCAGAGAGCATCAGAGAGCTTCAGAGAGTGTCAGAGAGAGTAGAGAGTTTCAGAGAGAGTCAGACAGTGTCTGAGAGTGTCAAAGAGTGTCACAGAGTTTCAGAGAGTGTCAGAGAGTGTCAGAGAGTTTCAGAGAGTTTCAGAGACTTTCTGAGAGTGTCAGAGAGTGCCTGAGAGTTTCTGACAGTTTCTGAGTGTGTCGGAGAGTGTCAGAGAGTGTCAGACAGTTTCAGAGATTGTCACAGAGTGTCAGAGATTTTCAGAGAGTTTCAGAGCTCTGCAGAGAGTGTCAGCGTGTCAGAAAGTTTCAGAGAGTGTCACAGAACGTCAGAGAGTTTCAGAGGGATTCAGAGAGTGTCAGGGAGTGTCGGAGAGTGTCGAAGAGTTTCAGAGAATGTCAGAGAGTGTCAGAGTGTATCAGAGAGTGTCAGGGAGAATCAGGGAGTTTCAGAAAGTGTCAGAGAGTGTCAGAGAGTTTCAGAAAGTGTCAGAGAATGTCAGAGAGTGTCGGAGAGTGTCAGAGAGTATCAGGGAGTTTCAGAAAGTTTCAGACAGTGTCTGAGAGTGTCAGAGAGTGTCAGAGAGTTTCAGAGAGTTTCAGAGAGTTCCAGAGAAATTCAGCGATTGTCAGAGAGTGTCAGAGTGTGTCTGAGAGACTCAGAGAGTGTCAGAGAGTGTCAGAGAGATTCAGAGAGTGTCAGTGAGTTTCAGAGAGTGTCTGAGAGTGTCAGAGAGTGTCAGAGAGATTCAGAGAGTGTCAGTGAGTTTCAGAGAGTGTCTGAGAGTTTCAGAGATTGTCAGCGAATTTCAGAGAGTGTCACAGAGTGGCGGTGAGTTTCCGAGAGTTTCAGAGATTGTCAGAGAGTTTCAGAGAGTGTCTGAGAGTTTCAGAGTGTCAGAGAGTTTCTGAGAGTGTCACAGAGTGTCAGAGAGTGTCAGAGAGTGTCAGAGAGTTTCAGAGAGTTTCTGAGTGTTTCTGACAGTGTCAGATCGTTTCAGAGAATTTCAGAGAGCTTCAGAGAGTTTCAGAGAGTGTCAGAAAGTTTCAGAGAGTGTCAGAGAGTTTCAGAGAGTGTCACAGTGTGTCAGAGAGTTTCAGAGAGCTACAGAGCGTGTCAAATAGTGTCACAGAGTGTCAGACAATTTCAGAGAGTTTCAGAAAGTGTCAGAGAGTTTCAGAGAGTGTCTGAGAGTGTCTGAGAGTGTCAGAGAGTTTCCGAGAGTTTCTGAGTTTGTCAGAGACTGTCAGAGAGTGTCAGAGAGTTTCAGAGAGTTTCAGAGAGTGTCTGAGAGTTTCAGTCAGTGTCAGAAAGATTTAGAGAGTGTCAGCGAGTGTCAGAGAGTGTCAGAGTGTGTCTGAGAGATTCAGAGAGTGTCAGAGAGTGTCAGAGAGTTTCAGAGAGTGTCAGTGAGTTTCAGAGAGTGTCTGAAAGTGTCAGAGAGCGTCAGAGACTTTCTGAGAGTTTGTGAGTTTGTCAGAAAGTTTCAGAGATTGTCAGCGAATTTCAGAGAGTATCACAGAGTGTCGGAGAGATTCAGAGAGTTTCAGAGAGTGTCACAGAGTGTCAGAGAGCGTCAGAGAGCTTCAGAGAGTGTCAGAGAGTGTCAGAGAGTGTCAGAGAGTTTCAGAGAGTGTCAGCGAATTTCAGAGAGTATCACAGAGTGTCGGAGACTTTCAGAGAGTATCAGAGAGTGTCACAGAGTGTCAGAGAGCATCAGAGAGCTTCAGAGAGTGTCAGAGATTGTCAGAGAGTGTCAGAGAGTTTCAGAGAGTGTCAGAGAGTGTCAGAGTGTTTCAGAGAGTGTCAGAGATTTTCAGAGACTGTCTGAGAGTGTCTGAGAGTGTCAGAGAGTTTCAGAGAGTGTCTGAGAGTGTCTGAGAGTGTCAGAGTGTTTCTGAGAGTTTCTGAGTTTGTCAGAGATTGTCAGAGAGTGTCAGAGAGTTTCAGAGAGTGTCACAGAGTGTGAGAGAGTTTCAGAGAGTTTCAGAGAGCTTCTGAGAGTTTCAGAGAGTTTCAGAATGTTTTAGTGAGTGTCAGCGAGTGTCAGAGAGTGTCAGAGAGTTTCTGAGAGTTTCTGAGTTTGTCGGAGAGTGTCAGAGAGTGTCACAGAATGTCGGAGAGTGTCAGAAAGTGTCAGAGAGTTTCAGAGAGTTTCTGACAGTTTCTGAGAGTGTCAGAGAGTTTCAGAGAGTTTCAGAGAGCTTCAGTGTGTTTCAGAGAGTGTCAGAAATTTTCAGAGAGTGCCATAGAGTGTCAGAGACTTTCAGAGAGTTTCAGAGAGTGTCACAGAGTGTCAGAGAGCATCAGAGAGCTTCAGAGAGTGTCAGAGAGAGTAGAGAGTTTCAGAGAGAGTCAGACAGTGTCTGAGAGTGTCAAAGAGTGTCACAGAGTTTCAGAGAGTGTCAGAGAGTGTCAGAGAGTTTCAGAGAGTTTCAGAGAGTTTCAGAGAGTTTCAGAGACTTTCTGAGAGTGTCAGAGAGTGCCTGAGAGTTTCTGACAGTTTCTGAGTGTGTCGGAGAGTGTCAGAGAGTGTCAGACAGTTTCAGAGATTGTCACAGAGTGTCAGAGATTTTCAGAGAGTTTCAGAGCTCTGCAGAGAGTGTCAGCGTGTCAGAAAGTTTCAGAGAGTGTCACAGAACGTCAGAGAGTTTCAGAGGGATTCAGAGAGTGTCAGGGAGTGTCGGAGAGTGTCGAAGAGTTTCAGAGAATGTCAGAGAGTGTCAGAGTGTATCAGAGAGTGTCAGGGAGAATCAGGGAGTTTCAGAAAGTGTCAGAGAGTGTCAGAGAGTTTCAGAAAGTGTCAGAGAATGTCAGAGAGTGTCGGAGAGTGTCAGAGAGTATCAGGGAGTTTCAGAAAGTTTCAGAGAGTGTCTGAGAGTGTCAGAGAGTGTCAGAGAGTTTCAGAGAGTTTCAGAGAGTTCCAGAGAAATTCAGCGAGTGTCAGAGAGTGTCAGAGTGTGTCTGAGAGACTCAGAGAGTGTCAGAGAGTGTCAGAGAGATTCAGAGAGTGTCAGTGAGTTTCAGAGAGTGTCTGAGAGTGTCAGAGAGTGTCAGAGAGATTCAGAGAGTGTCAGTGAGTTTCAGAGAGTGTCTGAGAGTTTCACAGATTGTCAGCGAATTTCAGAGAGTGTCACAGAGTGTCGGTGAGTTTCCGAGAGTTTCCGAGATTGTCAGAGAGTTTCAGAGAGTGTCTGAGAGTTTCAGAGTGTCAGAGAGTTTCTGAGAGTGTCACAGTGTGTCAGAGAGTGTCAGAGAGTGTCAGAGAGTTTCAGAGAGTTTCTGAGTGTTTCTGACAGTGTCAGATCGTTTCAGAGAATTTCACAGAGCTTCAGAGAGTTTCAGAGAGTGTCAGAAAGTTTCAGAGAGTGTCAGAGAGTTTCAGAGAGTGTCACAGTGTGTCAGAGAGTTTCAGAGAGCTACAGAGCGTGTCAAATAGTGTCACAGAGTGTCAGACAATTTCAGAGAGTTTCAGAAAGTGTCAGAGAGTTTCAGAGAGTGTCTGAGAGTGTCTGAGAGTGTCAGAGAGTTTCCGAGAGTTTCTGAGTTTGTCAGAGACTGTCAGAGAGTGTCAGAGAGTTTCAGAGAGTTTCAGAGAGTGTCTGAGAGTTTCAGTCAGTGTCAGAAAGATTTAGAGAGTGTCAGCGAGTGTCAGAGAGTGTCAGAGAGTTTCTGAGAGTTTCTGAGTTTGTCGGAGAGTGTCAGAGAGTGTCACAGAGTGTCAGAGAGTGTCAGAGAGTTTCAGCGAGTGTCAGAGAGTGTCAGAGTGTGTCTGAGAGATTCAGAGAGTGTCAGAGAGTGTCAGAGAGTTTCAGAGAGTGTCAGTGAGTTTCAGAGAGTGTCTGAGAGTGTCAGAGAGCGTCAGAGACTTTCTGAGAGTTTGTGAGTTTGTCAGAAAGTTTCAGAGATTGTCAGCGAATTTCAGAGAGTATCACAGAGTGTCGGAGAGATTCAGAGAGTTTCAGAGATTGTCAGAGAGTTTCAGAGAGTGTCTGAGAGTTTCAGAGTGTCAGAGAGTTTCAGAGAGTGTCACAGAGTGTCAGAGAGTGTAAGAGAGTGTCAGAGAGTTTCAGAGAGTTTCTGAGTGTTTCTGAGAGTGTCAGAAAGTTTCAGAGAGTGTCACAGTGTGTCAGAGAGTTTCAGAGAGCTACAGAGAGTGTCAAATAGTGTCACAGAGTGTCAGACAGTTTCAGAGTTTCAGAGAGTGTCAGAGAGTTTCACAGAGAGTCAGAGAGTTTCAGAGAGTGTCAGAGAGTTTCAGAGAGTGTCTGAGAGTGTCTGAGAGTGTCGGAGAGTTTCTGAGAGATTCTGAGTTTGTCAGAGATTGTCAGAGAGTGTCAGAGAGTTTCAGAGAGTGTCACAGAGTGTGAGAGAGTTTCAGAGAGTGTCAGAAAGTTTTAGAGATAGTCAGCGAGTGTCAGAGAGTGTCAGAGAGTTTCTGAGAGTTTCTGAGTTTGTCGGAGAGTGTCAGAGAGTGTCACAGAGTGTCAGAGAGTGTCAGAGTGTTTCAGAGAGTTTCTGATAGTTTCTGAGAGTGTCAGAGAGTTTCAGAGAGATTCAGAGAGTGCCAGTGAGTTTCAGAGAGTGTCTGAGAGTGTCAGAGAGTGTCAGAGAGATTCAGAGAGTGTCAGTGAGTTTCAGAGAGTGTCTGAGAGTTTCAGAGATTGTCAGCGAATTTCAGAGAGTGTCACAGAGTGTCGGTGAGTTTCCGAGAGTTTCAGAGATTGTCAGAGAGTTTCAGAGAGTGTCTGAGAGTTTCAGAGTGTCAGAGAGTTTCTGAGAGTGTCACAGAGTGTCAGAGAGTGTCAGAGAGTGTCAGAGAGTTTCAGAGAGTGTCACAGTGTGTCAGAGAGTTTCAGAGAGCTACAGAGCGTGTCAAATAGTGTCACAGAGTGTCAGACAATTTCAGAGAGTTTCAGAAAGTGTCAGAGAGTTTCAGAGAGTGTCTGAGAGTGTCTGAGAGTGTCAGAGAGTTTCCGAGAGTTTCTGAGTTTGTCAGAGACTGTCAGAGAGTGTCACAGAGTTTCAGAGAGTTTCAGAGTGTGTCTGAGAGTTTCAGTCAGTGTCAGAAAGATTTAGAGAGTGTCAGCGAGTGTCAGAGAGTGTCAGAGAGTTTCTGAGAGTTTCTGAGTTTGTCGGAGAGTGTCAGAGAGTGTCACAGAGTGTCAGAGAGTGTCAGAGAGTTTCAGCGAGTGTCAGAGAGTGTCAGAGAGTGTCAGAGAGATTCAGAGAGTGTCAGTGAGTTTCAGAGAGTGTCTGAGAGTGTCAGAGAGCGTCAGAGACTTTCTGAGAGTTTGTGAGTTTGTCAGAAAGTTTCAGAGATTGTCAGCGAATTTCAGAGAGTATCACAGAGTGTCGGAGAGATTCAGAGAGTTTCAGAGATTGTCAGAGAGTTTCAGAGTGTGTCTGAGAGTTTCAGAGTGTCAGAGAGTTTCAGAGCGTGTCACAGAGTGTCAGAGAGTGTAAGAGAGTGTCAGAGAGTTTCAGAGAGTTTCTGAGTGTTTCTGAGAGTGTCAGAAAGTTTCAGAGAGTGTCACAGTGTGTCAGAGAGTTTCAGAGAGCTACAGAGAGTGTCAAATAGTGTCACAGAGTGTCAGACAGTTTCAGAGAGTTTCAGAGAGTGTCAGAGAGTTTCACAGAGAGTCAGAGAGTTTCAGAGAGTGTCAGAGAGTTTCAGAGAGTGTCTGAGAGTGTTTGAGAGTGTCGGAGAGTTTCTGAGAGATTCTGAGTTTGTCAGAGATTGTCAGAGAGTGTCAGACAGTTTCAGAGAGTGTCACAGAGTGTGAGAGAGTTTCAGAGAGTGTCAGAAAGTTTTAGAGATTGTCAGCGAGTGTCAGAGAGTGTCAGAGAGTTTCTGAGAGTTTCTGAGTTTGTCGGAGAGTGTCAGAGAGTGTCACAGAGTGTCAGAGAGTGTCAGAGAGTTTCAGAGAGTTTCTGATAGTTTCTGAGAGTGTCAGAGAGTTTCAGAGAGTTTCAGAGAGCTTCAGTGTGTTTCAGAGAGTGTCAGAAAGTTTCAGAGAGTTTCACAGAGTTTCACAGAGTGTCAGGGATCATCAGAGAGTTTCAGAGAGAGTCAGACAGTGTCTGAGAGTGTCAAAGAGTGTCAAAGAGTTTCAGAGAGTGTCAGAGAGTGTCAGAGAGTTTCAGAGAGTTTCAGAGACTTTCTGAGAGTGTCAGAGAGTGCCTGAGAGTTTAGGACAGTTTCTGACTGTGTCGGAGAGTGTCAGAGAGTGTCAGACAGTTTCAGAGATTGCCACAGAGAGTCACAGAGCGTCAGAGAGTTTCAGAGAGATTCAGAGAGATTCAGAGAGTGTCAGGGAGTGTCAGGGAGTTTCAGAAAGTGTAAGAGAGTGTCAGAGAGTTTCAGAAAGTGTCAGAGAATGGCAGAGAGTGTCTGAGAGTGTCAGAGAGTTTCAGGGAGTTTCAGAAAGTGTCAGAGAGTGTCAGAGAGTGTCTGAGAGTGTCAGAGAGTGTCAGAGAGTTTCAGAGAGTTTCAGAGAGTTTCAGAGAGTGTCAGAGAGTTTCAGCGAGTGTCAGAGAGGGTCAGAGTGTGTCTGAGAGATTCAGAGAGTGTCAGCGAGTGTCAGAGAGTGTCAGAGATTGTCAGCGAATTTCAGAGAGTGTCACAGAGTGTCGGTGAGTTTCAGAGAGTTTCAGAGATTGTCAGAGAGTTTCAGAGAGTGTTCGAGAGTTTCAGAGTGTCAGAGAGTTTCTGAGAGTGTCACAGAGTGTCAGAGAGTGTCTGAGAGTGTCAGATAGTTTCAGAGAGTTTCAGAGAGCTTCAGAGAGTGTCACAGTGTGTCAGAGAGTTTCAGAGAGCAACAGAGAGTGTCAAATCGTGTTACAGAATGTCAGACAGTTTCAGAGAGTTTCAGAGAGTGGCAGAGAGTTTCAGAGAGAGTCAGAGAGTGTCTGAGAGTGTCAGACAGTTTCTGAGAGTTTCTGAGTCTGTCAGAGATTGTCAGAGAGTGTCAGAGAGTTTCAGAGCGTGGCACAGATTGTGAGATAATTTCAGAGAGTTTCAGAGAGCTTCTGAGAGTTTCAGAGAGTGTCAGAAAGATTCAGAGAGTGTCAGAGAGTTTCAGAGAGTGTCACAGAGTGTCAGAGAGTTTCTGAGAGCTTCAGTGTGTTTCAGAGAGTGTCAGAAAGATTCAGAGAGTGTCAGAGAGTTTCAGAGAGTGTCACAGAGTGTCAGAGAGTTTCAGAGAGCTTCAGAGAGTGTCAGAGAGTATCTGAGAGTGTCAGAGAGTGATAGAGAGTTTCAGAGAGTGTCAGAGAGTGTCTGAGAGTGTCAGAGAGTGAAAGAGAGTGATAGAGAGTGTCAGAGAGTGTCTGAGAGTGTCAGAGAGTGATAGAGAGTGATGGAGAGTGTCAGAGTGTGTCAGAGAGTGTCAGAGAGTGTCAGAGAGTGTCAGAGAGTGATAGTGAGTTTCAGAGAGTGTCAGAGAGTGATAGTGAGTGTCTGAGAGTGCCAGATAGTGATAGAGAGTGTCAGAGAGTGTCAGATAGTGATAGTGAGTGTCAGAGAGTGTCAGAGAGTGTCAGAGAGTGTCTGAGAGTGTCAGAGAGTGATAGAGAGTGATAGAGAGTGTCAGAGTGTGTCAGAGAGTGTCAGAGAGTGATAGTGAGTTTCAGAGAGTGTCAGAGAGTGTCAGAGAGTGATAGTGAGTTTCAGAGAGTGTCAGAGAGTGATAGTGAGTGTCAGAGAGTGCCAGATAGTGATAGAGAGTGTCAGAGAGTGTCAGAGAGTGTCAGATAGTGATAGTGAGTGTCTGAGAGTGTCAAAGAGTGATAGAGAGTTTCAGAGAGTGTCAGAGAGTGTCTGAGAGTGTCAGAGAGTGGTCGAGAGTGATAGAGAGTTTCAGAGAGTGTCTGAGAGTGTCAGAGAGTGATAGAGAGTGATAGAGAGTTTCAGAGAGTGTCAGAGAGTGTCAGAGAGTGATAGAGAGTGATAGAGAGTGTCAGAGTGTGTCAGAGAGTGTCAGAGAGTGTCAGAGAGTGATAGTGAGTTTCAGAGAGTGTCAGAGAGTGATAGTGAGTGTCTGAGAGTGCCAGATAGTGATAGAGAGTGTCAGAGAGTGTCAGAGAGTGTCAGATAGTGATAGTGAGTGTCTGAGATTGTCAGAGAGTGATAGAGAGTGATAGAGAGTGTCAGAGTGTGTCAGAGAGTGTCAGAGAGTGTCAGAGAGTGATAGTGAGTGTCTGAGAGTGCCAGATAGTGATAGAGAGTGTCAGAGAGTGTCAGAGAGTGTCAGATAGTGATAGTTAGTGTCTGAGAGTGTCAGAGAGTGATAGAGATTGATAGAGAGTTTCAGAGAATGTCAGAGAGTGTCTGAGAGTGTCAGAGAGTGGTCGAGAGTGATAGAGAGTTTCAGAGAGTGTCAGAGAGTGTCTGAGAGTGTCAGAGAGTGATAGAGAGTGATAGAGAGTGTCAGAGTGTGTCAGAGAGTGTCAGAGAGTGTCAGAGAGTGATAGTGAGTTTCAGAGATTGTCAGAGAGTGATAGTGAGTGTCTGAGAGTGCCAGATAGTGATAGAGAGTGTCAGAGAGTGTCAGAGAGTGTCAGATAGTGATAGTGAGTGTCTGAGAGTGTCAGAGAGTGATAGAGAGTCATAGAGAGTTTCAGAGAGTGTCAGAGAGTTTCAGAGAGTGTCAGAGAGTGGTCGAGAGTGACAGAGAGTTTCAGAGAGTTTCAGAGAGTGTCTGAGAGTGTCAGAGAGTGATAGAGAGTGATAGAGAGTTTCAGAGAGTGTCAGAGAGTGTCTGAGAGTGTCTGAGAGTGTCAGAGAGTGATAGTGAGTGAATGAGAGTGTCAGATAGTGATAGAGAGTGTCAGAGAGTGTCAGAGAGTGTCAGATAGTGATAATGAATGTCTGAGAGTGTCAGAGAGTGTCAGAGAGTGTCAGAGAGTGTCTGAGAGTGTCCGAGAGTGATAGAGAGTGTCAGAGAGTGATATAGAGTGTCAGAGAGTGTCAGAGAGTGTCAGAGAGTGTCAGAGAGTGATAGAGAGTGATAGAGAGTTTCAGTGAGTGTCAGAGAGTGTCAGAGAGTGATAGAGAGTGTCAGAGAGTGATAGAGAGTGTCAGAGAGTGATAGAGAGTGACAGAGAGTATCAGAGAGATTCAGAGAGTGTCAGAGAGTGATACAGAGTGTCAGAGAGTGATCGAGAGTGATAGAGAGTTTCAGAGAGTGTCAGAGAGTGTCTGAGAGTGTCAGAGAGTGATAGAGAGTGATAGAGAGTGTCAGAGAGTATCAGAGAATGTCTGAGAGAGTCAGAGAGTAATAGAGAGTGATAGAGAGTGATAGAGTGTGTCAGAGAGTGTCAGAGAGTGTCAGAGAGTGATAGTGAGTTTCAGAGTGTGTCAGAGAGTGTCTGAGAGTGTCAGAGAGTGATGGAGAGTGATAGAGAGTTTCAGAGAGTGTCAGAGAGTGTCTGACAGTGTCAGAGAGTGATAGAGAGTGATAGAGAGTGTCAGATAGTAATAGAGAGTGATAGAGAGTGTCAGAGAGTGTCAGAGAGTGTCTGAGAGTGTCAGAGAGTGATAGAGAGTGATAGAGAGTGTCAGAGTGTGTCAGAGAGTGTCAGAGAGTGTCAGAGAGTTTCAGATAGTGATAGAGAGTGTCAGAGAGTGTCAGAGAGTGTCAGATAGTGATAGTGAGTGTCTGAGAGTGTCAGAGAGTGATAGAGAGTGATAGAAAGTTTCAGAGAGTTTCAGAGAGTGTCAGAGAGTGATAGAGAGCGTCAGAGAGTGATCGAGAGTGACAGAGAGTTTCAATGAGTTTCAGAGAGTGTCTGAGAGTGTAAGAGAGTGATAGAGAGTGATAGAGAGTTTCAGAGAGTGTCAGAGAGTGTCTGAGAGTGTCAGAGAGTGATAGAGAGTGATAGAGTGTCAGAGAGTGTCAGAGAGTGTCAGACAGTGATAGTGAGTGTCTGAGAGTGTCAGAGAGTGTCAGAGATTGATAGTGAGTGAATGAGAGTGTCAGATAGTGATAGAGAGTGTCAGAGAGTGTCAGAGAGTGTCAGAGAGTGTCAGATAGTGATAATGAGTGTCTGAGAGTGTCAGAGAGTGTCAGAGAGTGTCTGAGAGTGTCAGAGAGTGATAGAGAGTGTCAGAGAGTGTCAGAGAGTGTCAGAGAGTGTCAGAGAGTGTCAGAGAGTGATAGAGAGTGATAGAGAGTGTCAGAGAGTGTCAGAGAGTGTCTGAGATTGTCAGAGAGTGATAGAGAGTGTCAGAGAGTGATAGAGAGTGTCAGAGAGTTTCAGAGAGTTTCAGAGAGTTTCAGAGAGTGTCAGACAGTGTCAGAGAGTGTCAGAGAGTGACAGAAAGTGATAGAGAGTTTCAGAGAGTGTCAGAGAGTGTCAGAGAGTGATATAGAGTGTCAGAGAGTGATAGAGAGTGTCAGAGAGTGTCAGAGAGTGATAGAGAGTGTCAGAGAGTGATAGAGAGTGTCAGAGAGTGTCAGAGAGTGTCAGAGAGTGATAGAGAGTGATAGAGAGTGTCAGAGAGTGTCAGAGAGTGTCTGAGATTGTCAGAGAGTGATAGAGAGTGTCAGAGAGTGATAGAGAGTGTCAGAGAGTGTCTGACAGTGTCAGAGAGTGATAGAGAGTGATAGAGAGTGTCAGAGAGTGTCAGAGAGAGTCTGAGAGTGTCAGAGAGTGATAGAGAGTGATAGAGAGTGTCAGAGTGTGTCAGAGAGTGTCAGAGAGTGTCAGAGAGTTTCAGATAGTGATAGAGAGTGTCAGAGAGTGTCAGAGAGTGTCAGATAGTGATAGTGAGTGTCTGAGAGTGTCAGAGAGTGATAGAGAGTGATAGAGAGTTTCAGAGAGTGTCAGAGAGTTTCAGAGAGTGTCAGAGAGTGATAGAGAGCGTCAGAGAGTGATCGAGAGTGACAGAGAGTTTCAGTGAGTTTCAGAGAGTGTCTGAGAGTGTCAGAGAGTGATAGAGAGTGATAGAGAGTTTCAGAGAGTGTCAGAGAGTGTCTGAGAGTGTCAGAGAGTGATAGAGTGTGATAGAGAGTGTCAGAGAGTGTCAGAGAGTGTCAGAGAGTGTCAGAGAGTGATAGTGAGTGTCTGAGAGTGTCAGAGAGTGTCAGAGATTGATAGTGAGTGAATGAGAGTGTCAGATAGTGATAGAGAGTGTCAGAGAGTGTCAGAGAGTGTCAGAGAGTGTCAGAGAGTGTCAGAGAGTGTCTGAGAGTGTCAGAGAGTGTCAGAGAGTGTCTGAGAGTGTCAGAGAGTGATAGAGAGTGTCAGAGAGTGATAGAGAGTGTCAGAGAGTGTCAGAGAGTGTCAGAGAGTGATAGAGAGTGATAGAGAGTGTCAGAGAGTGTCAGAGAGTGTCTGAGATTGTCAGAGAGTGATAGAGAGTGTCAGAGAGTGATAGAGAGTGTCAGAGAGTTTCAGAGAGTTTCAGAGAGTTTCAGAGAGTGTCAGAGAGTGTCAGAGAGTGTCAGAGAGTGTCAGAGAGTGACAGAGAGTGATAGAGAGTTTCAGAGAGTGTCAGAGAGTGTCAGAGAGTGATAGAGAGTGTCAGAGAGTGATAGAGAGTGTCAGAGAGTGTCAGAGAGTGTCAGAGAGTGACAGAGAGTATCAGAGTGTCAGAGAGATTCAGAGAGTGTCAGAGAGTGATACAGAGTGTCAGAGAGTGATCGAGAGTGATAGAGAGTTTCAGAGAGTGTCAGAGAGTGTCTGAGAGTGTCAGAGAGTGATAGAGAGTAATCGAGAGTGTCAGAGAGTATCAGAGAGTATCAGAGAATGTCTGAGAGTGTCAGAGAGTAATAGAGAGTGATAGAGAGTGATAGAGAGTGTCAGAGAGTGTCAGAGAGTGTCAGAGAGTGATAGTGAGTTTCAGAGTGTGTCAGAGAGTGTCTGAGAGTGTCAGAGAGTGATAGAGAGTGATAGAGAGTTTCAGAGAGTGTCAGAGAGTGTCTGACAGTGTCAGAGAGTGATAGAGAGTGATAGAGAGTGTCAGAGAGTGATAGAGAGTGATAGAGAGTGTCAGAGAGTGTCAGAGAGTGTCTGAGAGTGTCAGAGTGTGTCAGAGAGTGTCAGAGAGTGTCAGAGAGTTTCAGATAGTGATAGAGAGTGTCAGAGAGTGTCAGAGAGTGTCAGATAGTGATAGTGAGTGTCTGAGAGTGTCAGAGAGTGATAGAGAGTGATAGAGAGTTTCAGAGAGTTTCAGAGAGTGTCAGAGAGTGATAGAGAGCGTCAGAGAGTGATCGAGAGTGACAGAGAGTTTCAATGAGTTTCAGAGAGTGTCTGAGAGTGTCAGAGAGTGATAGAGAGTGATAGAGAGTTTCAGAGAGTGTCAGAGAGTGTCTGAGAGTGTCAGAGAGTGATAGAGAGTGATAGAGTGTCAGAGAGTGTCAGAGAGTGTCAGAGAGTGATAGTGAGTGTCTGAGAGTGTCAGAGAGTGTCAGAGATTGATAGTGAGTGAATGAGAGTGTCAGATAGTGATAGAGAGTGTCAGAGAGTGTCAGAGAGTGTCAGAGAGTGTCAGATAGTGATAATGAGTGTCTGAGAGTGTCAGAGCGTGTCAGAGAGTGTCTGAGAGTGTCAGAGAGTGATAGAGAGTGTCAGAGAGTGATAGAGAGTGTCAGAGAGTGTCAGAGAGTGTCAGAGAGTGATAGAGAGTGATAGAGAGTGTCAGAGAGTGTCAGAGAGTGTCTGAGATTGTCAGAGAGTGATAGAGAGTGTCAGAGAGTGATAGAGAGTGTCAGAGAGTTTCAGAGAGTTTCAGAGAGTTTCAGAGAGTGTCAGAGAGTGTCAGAGAGTGTCAGAGAGTGACAGAGAGTGATAGAGAGTTTCAGAGAGTGTCAGAGAGTGTCAGAGAGTGATAGAGAGTGTCAGAGAGTGATAGAGAGTGTCAGAGAGTGTCAGAGAGTGTCAGAGAGTGTCAGAGATTGATAGAGAGTGATAGAGAGTGTCAGAGAGTGTCAGAGAGTGATAGAGAGTGTCAGAGAGTGTCAGAGAGTGATAGAGAGTGATAGAGAGTGTCAGAGAGTGTCAGAGAGTGTCTGAGATTGTCAGAGAGTGATAGAGAGTGTCAGAGAGTGATAGAGAGTGTCAGAGAGTGTCTGACAGTGTCAGAGAGTGATAGAGAGTGATAGAGAGTGTCAGAGATTGATAGAGAGTGATAGAGAGTGTCAGAGAGTGTCAGAGAGTGATAGAGAGTGATAGAGAGTGTCAGAGTGTGTCAGAGAGTGTCAGAGAGTGTCAGAGAGTTTCAGATAGTGATAGAGAGTGTCAGAGAGTGTCAGAGAGTGTCAGATAGTGATAGTGAGTGTCTGAGAGTGTCAGAGAGTGATAGAGAGTGATAGAGAGTTTCAGAGAGTGTCAGAGAGTTTCAGAGAGTGTCAGAGAGTGATAGAGAGCGTCAGAGAGTGATAGAGAGTGACAGAAAGTTTCAGTGAGTTTCAGAGAGTGTCTGAGAGTGTCAGAGAGTGATAGAGAGTGATAGAGAGTTTCAGAGAGTGTCAGAGAGTGTCTGAGAGTGTCAGAGAGTGATAGAGAGTGATAGAGAGTGTCAGAGAGTGTCAGAGAGTGTCAGAGAGTGTCAGAGAGTGTCAGAGAGTGATAGTGAGTGTCTGAGAGTGTCAGAGAGTGTCAGAGATTGATAGTGAGTGAATGAGAGTGTCAGATAGTGATAGAGAGTGTCAGAGAGTGTCAGAGAGTGTCAGAGAGTGTCAGATAGTGATAATGAGTGTCTGAGAGTGTCAGAGAGTGTCTGAGAGTGTCAGAGAGTGATAGAGAGTGTCAGAGAGTGATAGAGAGTGTCAGAGAGTGTCAGAGAGTGTCAGAGAGTGATAGAGAGTGATAGAGAGTGTCAGAGAGTGTCAGAGAGTGTCTGAGATTGTCAGAGAGTGATAGAGAGTGTCAGAGAGTGATAGAGAGTGTCAGAGAGTTTCAGAGAGTTTCAGAGAGTTTCAGAGAGTGTCAGAGAGTGTCAGAGAGTGTCAGAGAGTGACAGAGAGTGATAGAGAGTTTCAGAGAGTGTCAGAGAGTGTCAGAGAGTGATAGAGAGTGTCAGAGAGTGATAGAGAGTGTCAGAGAGTGTCAGAGAGTGTCAGAGAGTGATAGAGAGTGTCAGAGAGTGATAGAGAGTGTCAGAGAGTGTCAGAGAGTGTCAGAGAGTGATAGAGAGTGATAGAGAGTGTCAGAGAGTGTCTGAGATTGTCAGAGAGTGATAGAGAGTGTCAGAGAGTGATAGAGATTGTCAGAGAGTGATAGAGAGTGTCAGAGAGTGATAGAGAGTTTCAGAGAGTTTCAGAGAGTGTCAGAGAGTGTCAGAGAGTGTCAGAGAGTGACAGAGAGTGATAGAGAGTTTCAGAGAGTGTCAGAGAGTGATAGTGAGTGTCTGAGAGTGATAGAGAGTGTCAGAGATTGTCAGAGAGTGTCAGAGAGTGTCAGAGCGTTATAGAGAGTGTCAGAGAGTGTCAGAGAGTGTCAGAGAGTGTCAGAGAGTTATAGAGAGTGTCAGAGAGTGATAGAGAGTTTCAGAGAGTGTCAGAGAGTGTCTGAGAGTGTCAGAGAGTGATAGAGAGTGATAGAGAGTGTCAGAGAGAGTCAGAGAGTGATAGTGAGTGTCTGAGAGTGATAGAGAGTGTCAGAGAGTGGCAGAGAGTGTCAGAGAGTTATAGAGAGTGTCAGAGAGTGATAGAGAGTGATAGAGAGTTTCAGAGAGTGTCAGAGAGTGTCTGAGAGTGTCAGAGAGTGATAGAGAGTGATAGAGAGTGTAAGAGAGTGTCAGAGAGTGTCAGAGAGTGATAGTGAGTGTCTGAGAGTGATAGAGTGTCAGAGAGTGTCAGAGAGTGACAGAGAGTGTCAGAGAGTGTCAGAGAGTATCAGAGAGGGTCTGAGAGCGTCTGAGAGTGTCAGAGAGTGATAGAGAGTGCCAGAGGGTGATGGAGAGTGATAGAGAGTTTCAGAGAGTGTCAGAGAGTGTCTGAGAGTGTCAGAGAGTGATAGAGAGTGATAAAGAGTGTCAGAGAGTGTCAGAGAGTGTCAGAGAGTGACAGTGAGTGTCTGAGAGTGATAGAGAGTAATAGAGAGTGTCAGAGAGTGTCAAAGAGTGATAGAGAGTGTCAGAGAGTGATAGAGAGTGTCAGAGAGTGTCAGAGAGTGTCAGAGAGTGATAGTGAGTGTCAGAGAGTGATAGAGAGTGTCACAGAGTGTCAGAGAGTGTCAGAGAGTGATAGTGACTGTCTGAGAGTGATAGAGAGTGATAGAGTGTGTCAGAGAGTGTCAGAGAGTGATAGTGAGTGTCTGAGAGTGATAGAGAGTGTCAGAGAGTGTCAGAGAGTGTCAGAGAGTGTCAGAGAGTGCTAGAGAGTGATAGAGAGTGTCAGAGAGTGTCAGAGAGTGTCAGAGAGTGTCAGAGAGTGACAGAGAGTGATAGAGAGTTTCAGAGAGTGTCAGAGAGTGTCAGAGAGTGATAGAGAGTGTCAGAGAGTGATAGAGAGTGTCAGAGTGTGTCAGAGTGTTTCAGATAGTGATAGTGAATGTCTGAGAGTTTCAGAGAGTGTCAGAGAGTTTCAGAGAGTGTCACAGAGTGATACAGAGTGTCAGAGAGTGAGCGAGAGTGATAGAGAGTTTCAGAGAGTGTCAGAGAGTGTCTGAGAGCGTTAGAGAGTGATAGAGAGTGATAGAGAGTGTCAGAGAGTGTCAGAGAGTGTCAGAGAGTGTCAGAGAGTGATAATGAGTTTCAGAGAGTGTCAGAGAGTGTCTGAGAGTGTCAGAGAGTGATAGAGAGTGATAGAGAGTTTCAGAGAGTGTCAGAGAGTGTCTGAGAGTGTCAGAGAGTGATAGAGAGTGTCAGAGAGTAGTAGAGAGTGATAGAGAGTGTCAGAGAGTGTCTGAGAGTGTCAGAGAGTGATAGAGAGTGTCAGAGAGTGTCAGAGAGTGTCAGAGAGTGATAGAGAGTGATAGAGAGTGTCAGAGAGTGTCAGAGAGTGTCAGAGAGTGTCTGAGAGTGTCAGAGAGTGATAGAGAGTGTCAGAGAGTGTCAGAGAGTGTCAGAGAGTGATAGTGAGTGATAGAGAATGTCAGAGAGTGTCTGAGAGTGTCAGAGAGTGTCAGAGAGTGTCAGAGAGTGATAGTGAGTTTCAGAGAGTGTCAGAGAGTGTCAGAGAGCGTCAGAGAGTGATAGAGAGTGATAGAGAGTTTCAGACAGTGTCAGAGAGTGTCTGAGAGTGTCAGAGAGTGGTAGAGAGTGATAGAGAGTGTCAGAGAGTGTCAGAGAGTGTCAGAGAGATATAGTGAGAGTCTGTGAGTGTCAGAGACTGTCAGAGAGTGTCTGAGAGTGTCTGAGAGTGTCAGAGAGTGATAGAGAGTGATAGAGAGTGTCAGAGAGTGACAGAGAGTGATAGAGAGTTTCAGAGAGTGTCAGAGAGTGTCTGAGAGTGTCAGAGAGTGATAGAGAGTGATAGAGAGTGTCAGAGTGTGTCAGAGAGTGTCAGAGAGTGTCAGAGAGTTTCAGATAGTGATAGAGAGTGTCAGAGAGTGTCAGAGAGTGTCAGATAGTGATAGTGAGTGTCTGAGAGTGTCAGAGAGTGATAGAGAGTGATAGAGAGTTTCAGAGAGTGTCAGAGAGTTTCAGAGAGTGTCAGAGAGTGATAGAGAGCGTCAGAGAGTGATCGAGAGTGACAGAGAGTTTCAGTGAGTTTCAGAGAGTGTCTGAGAGTGTCAGAGAGTGATAGAGAGTGATAGAGAGTTTCAGAGAGTGTCAGAGAGTGTCTGAGAGTGTCAGAGAGTGATAGAGAGTGATAGAGAGTGTCAGAGAGTGTCAGAGAGTGTCAGAGAGTGATAGAGAGTGTCAGAGAGTGTCAGAGAGTGTCAGAGAGTGATAGTGAGTGTCTGAGAGTGATAGAGAGTGTCAGAGAGTGGCAGAGAGTGTCAGAGAATTATAGAGAGTGTCAGAGAGTGATAGAGAGTGATAGAGAGTTTCAGAGAGTGTCAGAGAGTGTCTGAGAGTGTCAGAGAGTGATAGAGAGTGATAGAGATTGTCAGAGAGTGTCAGAGAGTGTCAGAGAGTGATAGTGAGTGTCTGAGAGTGATAGAGAGTGTCAGAGAGTGTCAGAGAGTGATAGAGAGTTTCAGAGAGTGTCAGAGAGTGTCTGAGAGTGTCAGAGAGTGTCAGAGAGTGATAGAGAGTGTCAGAGAGTGTCAGAGAGTATCAGAGAGGGTCTGAGAGCGTCTGAGAGTGTCAGAGAGTGATAGAGAGTGCCAGAGGGTGATGGAGAGTGATAGAGAGTTTCAGAGAGTGTCAGAGAGTGTCTGAGAGTGTCAGAGAGTGATAGAGAGTGATAAAGAGTGTCAGAGAGTGTCAGAGAGTGTCAGAGAGTGACAGTGAGTGTCTGAGAGTGATAGAGAGTAATAGAGAGTGTCAGAGAGTGTCAGAGAGTGTCAGAGAGTGATAGAGAGTGTCAGAGAGTGATAGAGAGTGTCAGAGAGTGTCAGAGAGTGATAGTGAGTGTCAGAGAGTGATAGAGAGTGTCACAGAGTGTCAGAGAGTGTCGAGAGTGATAGTGAGTGTCTGAGAGTGATAGAGATTGATAGAGTGTGTCAGAGAGTGTCAGAGAGTGATAGTGAGTGTCTGAGAGTGATAGAGAGTGTCAGAGAGTGTCAGAGAGTGTCAGAGAGTGTCAGAGAGTGCTAGAGAGTGATAGAGAGTGTCAGAGAGTGTCAGAGAGTGTCAGAGAGTGTCAGAGAGTGACAGAGAGTGATAGAGAGTTTCAGAGAGTGTCAGACAGTGTCAGAGAGTGATAGAGAGTGTCAGAGAGTGATAGAGAGTGTCAGAGAGTGTCAGAGTGTTTCAGAGAGTGATAGTGAGTGTCTGAGAGTGATAGAGATTGTCAGAGAGTGTCAGAGAGTGTCAGAGAGTGCTAGAGAGTGATAGAGAGTGTCAGAGAGTGTCAGAGAGTGTCAGAGAGTGACAGAGACTGATAGAGAGTTTCAGAGAGTGTCAGACAGTGTCAGAGAGTGATAGAGAGTGTCAGAGAGTGATAGAGAGTGTCAGAGAGTGTCAGAGTGTTTCAGATAGTGATAGTGAGTGTCTGAGAGTGTCAGAGAGTGATAGAGAGTGATAGAGAGTTTCAGAGAGTGTCAGAGAGTTTCAGAGAGTGTCACAGAGTGATACAGAGTGTCAGAGAGTGAGCGAGAGTGATAGAGAGTTTCAGAGAGTGTCTGAGAGTGTCTGAGAGTGTCAGAGAGTGATAGAGAGTGATAGAGAGTGTCAGAAAGTGTCAGAGAGTGTCAGAGATTGTCAGAGAGTGATAGTGAGTTTCAGAGAGTGTCAGAGAGTGTCTGAGAGTGTCAGAGAGTGATAGAGAGTGATAGAGAGTGTCAGAGAGTGATAGAGAGTGATAGAGAGTGTCAGAGTGTGTCAGAGAGTGTCTGAGAGTGTCAGAGAGTGATAGAGAGTGATAGAGAGTGTCAGAGAGTGATAGAGAGTGATAGAGAGTGTCAGAGAGTGTCAGAGAGTGTCTGAGAGTGTCAGAGAGTGATAGAGAGTGTCAGAGAGTGTCAGAGAGTGTCAGAGAGTGATAGAGAGTGATAGAGAGTGTCAGAGAGTGTCAGAGAGTGTCAGAGAGTGTCTGAGAGTGATAGAGAGTGTCAGAGAATGTCAGAGAGTGTCAGAGAGTGATAGTGAGTGATAGAGAATGTCAGAGAGTGTCTGAGAGTGTCAGAGAGTGTCAGAGAGCGTCAGAGAGTGATAGAGAGTGATAGAGAGTTTCAGACAGTGTCAGAGAGTGTCTGAGAGTGTCAGAGAGTGGTAGAGAGTGATAGAGAGTGTCAGAGAGTGTCAGAGAGTGTCAGAGAGATATAGTGAGAGTCTGTGAGTGTCAGAGACTGTCAGAGAGTGTCTGAGAGTGTCTGAGAGTGTCAGAGAGTGATAGAGAGTGATAGAGAGTGTCAGAGAGTGACAGAGAGTGATAGAGAGTTTCAGAGAGTGTCAGAGAGTGTCTGAGAGTGTCAGAGAGTGATAGAGAGTGATAGAGAGTGTCAGAGTGTGTCAGAGAGTGTCAGAGAGTGTCAGAGAGTTTCAGATAGTGATAGAGAGTGTCAGAGAGTGTCAGAGAGTGTCAGATAGTGATAGTGAGTGTCTGAGAGTGTCAGAGAGTGATAGAGAGTGATAGAGAGTGTCAGAGAGTGTCAGAGAGTTTCAGAGAGTGTCAGAGAGTGATAGAGAGCGTCAGAGAGTGATCGAGAGTGACAGAGAGTTTCAGTGAGTTTCAGAGAGTGTCTGAGAGTGTCAGAGAGTGATAGAGAGTGATAGAGAGTTTCAGAGAGTGTCAGAGAGTGTCTGAGAGTGTCAGAGAGTGATAGAGAGTGATAGAGAGTGTCAGAGAGTGTCAGAGAGTGTCAGAGAGTGTCAGAGAGTGATAGAGAGTGTCAGAGAGTGTCAGAGAGTGTCAGAGAGTGATAGTGAGTGTCTGAGAGTGATAGAGAGTGTCAGAGAGTGGCAGAGAGTGTCAGAGAATTATAGAGAGTGTCAGAGAGTGATAGAGAGTGATAGAGAGTTTCAGAGAGTGTCAGAGAGTGTCTGAGAGTGTCAGAGAGTGATAGAGAGTGATAGAGAGTGTCAGAGAGTGTCAGAGAGTGTCAGAGAGTGATAGTGAGTGTCTGAGTGTGATAGAGAGTGTCAGAGAGTGTCAGAGAGTGATAGAGAGTTTCAGAGAGTGTCAGAGAGTGTCTGAGAGTGTCAGAGAGTGTCAGAGAGTGATAGAGAGTGTCAGAGAGTGTCAGAGAGTATCAGAGAGGGTCTGAGAGCGTCTGAGAGTGTCAGAGAGTGATAGAGAGTGCCAGAGGGTGATGGAGAGTGATAGAGAGTTTCAGAGAGTGTCAGAGAGTGTCTGAGAGTGTCAGAGAGTGATAGAGAGTGATAAAGAGTGTCAGAGAGTGTCAGAGAGTGTCAGAGAGTGACAGTGAGTGTCTGAGAGTGATAGAGAGTAATAGAGAGTGTCAGAGAGTGTCAGAGAGTGTCAGAGAGTGATAGAGAGTGTCAGAGAGTGATAGAGAGTGTCAGAGAGTGTCAGAGAGTGTCAGAGAGTGATAGTTAGTGTCAGAGAGTGATAGAGAGTGTCACAGAGTGTCAGAGAGTGTCAGAGAGTGATAGTGAGTGTCTGAGAGTGATAGAGAGTGATAGAGTGTGTCAGAGAGTGTCAGAGAGTGATAGTGAGTGTCTGAGAGTGATAGAGAGTGTCAGAGAGTGTCAGAGAGTGTCAGAGAGTGCTAGAGAGTGATAGAGAGTGTCAGAGAGTGTCAGAGAGTGTCAGAGAGTGTCAGAGAGTGACAGAGAGTGATAGAGAGTTTCAGAGAGTGTCAGACAGTGTCAGAGAGTGATAGAGAGTGTCAGAGAGTGATAGAGAGTGTCAGAGAGTGTCAGAGTGTTTCAGAGAGTGATAGTGAGTGTCTGAGAGTGATAGAGAGTGTCAGAGAGTGTCAGAGAGTGTCAGAGAGTGCTAGAGAGTGATAGAGAGTGTCAGAGAGTGTCAGAGAGTGTCAGAGAGTGTCAGAGAGTGACAGAGAGTGATAGAGAGTTTCAGAGAGTGTCAGACAGTGTCAGAGAGTGATAGAGAGTGTCAGAGAGTGATAGAGAGTGTCAGAGAGTGTCAGAGTGTTTCAGATAGTGATAGTGAGTGTCTGAGAGTGTCAGAGAGTGATAGAGAGTGATAGAGAGTTTCAGAGAGTGTCAGAGAGTTTCAGAGAGTGTCACAGAGTGATACAGAGTGTCAGAGAGTGAGCGAGAGTGATAGAGAGTTTCAGAGAGTGTCTGAGAGTGTCTGAGAGTGTCAGAGAGTGATAGAGAGTGATAGAGAGTGTCAGAAAGTGTCAGAGAGTGTCAGAGATTGTCAGAGAGTGATAGTGAGTTTCAGAGAGTGTCAGAGAGTGTCTGAGAGTGTCAGAGAGTGATAGAGAGTGATAGAGAGTTTCAGAGTGTGTCAGAGAGTGTCTGAGAGTGTCAGAGAGTGATAGAGAGTGATAGAGAGTGTCAGAGAGTGATAGAGAGTGTCAGAGAGTGTCAGAGAGTGTCTGAGAGTGATAGAGAGTGATAGAGAGTGTCAGAGAGTGTCAGAGAGTGTCAGAGAGTGTCAGAGAGTGATAGAGAGTGATAGAGAGTGTCAGAGAGTGTCAGAGAGTGTCAGAGAGTGTCTGAGAGTGTCAGAGAGTGATAGAGAGTGTCAGAGAGTGTCAGAGAGTGTCAGAGAGTGATAGTGAGTTTCAGAGAGTGTCAGAGAGTGTCAGAGAGCGTCAGAGAGTGATAGAGAGTGATAGAGAGTTTCAGACAGTGTCAGAGAGTGTCTGAGAGTGTCAGAGAGTGGTAGAGAGTGATAGAGAGTGTCAGAGAGTGTCAGAGAGTGTCAGAGAGATATAGTGAGAGTCTGTGAGTGTCAGAGACTGTCAGAGAGTGTCTGAGAGTGTCAGAGAGTGATAGAGAGTGATAGAGAGTGTCAGAGAGTGTCAGAGAGTGTCAGAGAGTGATAGTGAGTGTCTGAGAGTGATATAGAGTGATAGAGAGTGTCAGAGAGTGTCTGAGAGTGTCAGAGAGTGTCAGAGAGTGTCAGAGAGTGATAGTGAGTTTCAGAGAGTGTCAGAGAGTGTCAGAGAGCGTCAGAGAGTGATAGAGAGTGATAGAGAGTTTCAGACAGTGTCAGAGAGTGTCTGAGAGTGTCAGAGAGTGGTAGAGAGTGATAGAGAGTGTCAGAGAGTGTCAGAGAGTGTCAGAGAGATATAGTGAGAGTCTGTGAGTGTCAGAGACTGTCAGAGAGTGTCTGAGAGTGTCAGAGAGTGATAGAGAGTGATAGAGAGTGTCAGAGAGTGTCAGAGAGTGTCAGAGAGTGATAGTGAGTGTCTGAGAGTGATATAGCGTGATAGAGAGTGTCAGAGAGTCTCAGAGATTGTCAGAGAGTGATAGTGAGTGTCAGAGAGTGTCAGAGAGTGATAGTGAGTGTCTGAGAGTGATAGAGAGTGTCAGAGAGTGGCAGAGAGTGTCAGAGAATTATAGAGAGTGTCAGAGAGTGATATAGAGTGATAGAGAGTTTCAGAGAGTGTCAGAGAGTGTCTGAGAGTGTCAGAGAGTGATAGAGAGTGATAGAGAGTGTCAGAGAGTGTCAGAGAGTGTCAGAGAGTGATAGTGAGTGTCTGAGAGTGATAGAGAGTGTCAGAGAGTGTCAGAGAGTGATAGAGAGTTTCAGAGAGTGTCAGAGAGTGTCTGAGAGTGTCAGAGAGTGTCAGAGAGTGATAGAGAGTGTCAGAGAGTGTCAGAGAGTATCAGAGAGGGTCTGAGAGCGTCTGAGAGTGTCAGAGAGTGATAGAGAGTGCCAGAGGGTGATGGAGAGTGATAGAGAGTTTCAGAGAGTGTCAGAGAGTGTCTGAGAGTGTCAGAGAGTGATAGAGAGTGATAAAGAGTGTCAGAGAGTGTCAGAGAGTGTCAGAGAGTGTCAGAGAGTGATAGAGAGTGATAGAGAGTGTCAGAGAGTGTCAGAGAGTGTCAGAGAGTGTCTGAGAGTGTCAGAGAGTGATAGAGAGTGTCAGAGAGTGTCAGAGAGTGTCAGAGAGTGATAGTGAGTGATAGAGAATGTCAGAGAGTGTCTGAGAGTGTCAGAGAGTGTCAGAGAGTGTCAGAGAGTGATAGTGAGTTTCAGAGAGTGTCAGAGAGTGTCAGAGAGCGTCAGAGAGTGATAGAGAGTGATAGAGAGTTTCAGACAGTGTCAGAGAGTGTCTGAGAGTGTCAGAGAGTGGTAGAGAGTGATAGAGAGTGTCAGAGAGTGTCAGAGAGTGTCAGAGAGATATAGTGAGAGTCTGTGAGTGTCAGAGACTGTCAGAGAGTGTCTGAGAGTGTCAGAGAGTGATAGAGAGTGATAGAGAGTGTCAGAGAGTGTCAGAGAGTGTCAGAGAGTGATAGTGAGTGTCTGAGAGTGATATAGAGTGATAGAGAGTGTCAGAGAGTGTCTGAGAGTGTCAGAGAGTGTCAGAGAGTGTCAGAGAGTGATAGTGAGTTTCAGAGAGTGTCAGAGAGTGTCAGAGAGCGTCAGAGAGTGATAGAGAGTGATAGAGAGTTTCAGACAGTGTCAGAGAGTGTCTGAGAGTGTCAGAGAGTGGTAGAGAGTGATAGAGAGTGTCAGAGAGTGTCAGAGAGTGTCAGAGAGATATAGTGAGAGTCTGTGAGTGTCAGAGACTGTCAGAGAGTGTCTGAGAGTGTCAGAGAGTGATAGAGAGTGATAGAGAGTGTCAGAGAGTGTCAGAGAGTGTCAGAGAGTGATAGTGAGTGTCTGAGAGTGATATAGCGTGATAGAGAGTGTCAGAGAGTCTCAGAGATTGTCAGAGAGTGATAGTGAGTGTCAGAGAGTGTCAGAGAGTGATAGTGAGTGTCTGAGAGTGATAGAGAGTGTCAGAGAGTGGCAGAGAGTGTCAGAGAATTATAGAGAGTGTCAGAGAGTGATATAGAGTGATAGAGAGTTTCAGAGAGTGTCAGAGAGTGTCTGAGAGTGTCAGAGAGTGATAGAGAGTGATAGAGAGTGTCAGAGAGTGTCAGAGAGTGTCAGAGAGTGATAGTGAGTGTCTGAGAGTGATAGAGAGTGTCAGAGAGTGTCAGAGAGTGATAGAGAGTTTCAGAGAGTGTCAGAGAGTGTCTGAGAGTGTCAGAGAGTGTCAGAGAGTGATAGAGAGTGTCAGAGAGTGTCAGAGAGTATCAGAGAGGGTCTGAGAGCGTCTGAGAGTGTCAGAGAGTGATAGAGAGTGCCAGAGGGTGATGGAGAGTGATAGAGAGTTTCAGAGAGTGTCAGAGAGTGTCTGAGAGTGTCAGAGAGTGATAGAGAGTGATAAAGAGTGTCAGAGAGTGTCAGAGAGTGTCAGAGAGTGACAGTGAGTGTCTGAGAGTGATAGAGAGTAATAGAGAGTGTCAGAGAGTGTCAGAGAGTGTCAGAGAGTGATAGAGAGTGTCAGAGAGTGATAGAGAGTGTCAGAGAGTGTCAGAGAGTGTCAGAGAGCGTCAGAGAGTGATAGTGAGTGTCAGAGAGTGATAGAGAGTGTCACAGAGTGTCAGAGAGTGTCAGAGAGTGATAGTGAGTGTCTGAGAGTGATAGAGAGTGATAGAGTGTGTCAGAGAGTGTCAGAGAGTGATAGTGAGTGTCTGAGAGTGATAGAGAGTGTCAGAGAGTGTCAGAGAGTGTCAGAGAGTGTCAGAGAGTGCTAGAGAGTGATAGAGAGTGTCAGAGAGTGTCAGAGAGTGTCAGAGAGTGTCAGAGAGTGACAGAGAGTGATAGAGAGTTTCAGAGAGTGTCAGACAGTGTCAGAGAGTGATAGAGAGTGTCAGAGAGTGATAGAGAGTGTCAGAGAGTGTCAGAGTGTTTCAGAGAGTGATAGTGAGTGTCTGAGAGTGTCAGAGAGTGTCAGAGAGTGTCAGAGAGTGTCAGAGAGTGCTAGAGAGTGATAGAGAGTGTCAGAGAGTGTCAGAGAGTGTCAGAGAGTGTCAGAGAGTGACAGAGAGTGATAGAGAGTTTCAGAGAGTGTCAGACAGTGTCAGAGAGTGATAGAGAGTGTCAGAGAGTGATAGAGAGTGTCAGAGAGTGTCAGAGTGTTTCAGATAGTGATAGTGAGTGTCTGAGAGTGTCAGAGAGTGATAGAGAGTGATAGAGAGTTTCAGAGAGTGTCAGAGAGTTTCAGAGAGTGTCACAGAGTGATACAGAGTGTCAGAGAGTGAGCGAGAGTGATAGAGAGTTTCAGAGAGTGTCTGAGAGTGTCTGAGAGTGTCAGAGAGTGATAGAGAGTGATAGAGAGTGTCAGAGAGTGTCAGAGAGTGTCAGAGATTGTCAGAGAGTGATAGTGAGTTTCAGAGAGTGTCAGAGCGTGTCTGAGAGTGTCAGAGAGTGATAGAGAGTGATAGAGAGTTTCAGAGTGTGTCAGAGAGTGTCTGAGAGTGTCAGAGAGTGATAGAGAGTGATAGAGAGTGTCAGAGAGTGATAGAGAGTGATAGAGAGTGTCAGAGAGTGTCAGAGAGTGTCTGAGAGTGTCAGAGAGTGATAGAGAGTGTCAGAGAGTGTCAGAGAGTGTCAGAGAGTGATAGAGAGTGATAGAGAGTGTCAGAGAGTGTCAGAGAGTGTCAGAGAGTGTCTGTGAGTGTCAGAGAGTGATAGAGAGTGTCAGAGAGTGTCAGAGAGTGTCAGAGAGTGATAGTGAGTGATAGAGAATGTCAGAGAGTGTCTGAGAGTGTCAGAGAGTGTCAGAGAGTGTCAGAGAGTGATAGTGAGTTTCAGAGAGTGTCAGAGAGTGTCAGAGAGCGTCAGAGAGTGATAGAGAGTGATAGAGAGTTTCAGACAGTGTCAGAGAGTGTCTGAGAGTGTCAGAGAGTGGTAGAGAGTGATAGAGAGTGTCAGAGAGTTTCAGAGAGTGTCAGAGAGATATCGTGAGAGTCTGTGAGTGTCAGAGACTGTCAGAGAGTGTCTGAGAGTGTCTGAGAGTGTCAGAGAGTGATAGAGAGTGATAGAGAGTGTCAGAGAGTGTCAGAGAGTGTCAGAGAGTGATAGTGAGTGTCTGAGAGTGATATAGAGTGATAGAGAGTGTCAGAGAGTGTCAGAGATTGTCAGAGAGTGATAGTGAGTGTCAGAGAGTGATAGAGAGTGATAGAGAGTGTCAGAGAGTGTCAGAGAGTGCCAGAGAGTGATAGTGAGTGTCTGTGACTGATAGAGAGTGATATAGAGTGTCAGAGAGTGTCAGAGAGTGTCAGAGAGTGATAGTGAGTGTCTGAGAGTGATAGAGAGTGATAGAGAGTGTCAGAGAGTGATAGAGATTGTCAGAGAGTGATAGAGAGTGATATAGAGTGTCAGAGAGTGTCAGAGAGTGATAGAGAGTGTCAGAGAGTGGTAGAGAGTGATAGAGAGTTTCAGAGAGAGTCAGAGAGTGTCTGAGAATTTCAGAGAGTGATAGAGAGTGATAGTGTCAGAGAGTTTCAGAGACTGTCAGAGAGTGTCTGAGAGTGTCAGAGAGTGTCAGAGAGTGATAGAGAGTGTCAGAGAGTGTCAGAGAGTGTCTGAGAGTGATAGAGAGTGATAGAGAGTGTCAGAGACTGATAGAGAGTTTCAGAGAGTGTCAGAGAGTGTCTGAGAGTGTCAGAGAGTGTCAAAGAGTGTCAGAGAGTGATAGAGAGTGTCAGAGAGTGATAGAGAGTGACAGAGAGTGTCAGAGAGTGTCAGAGAGTGATAGTGAGTGTCAGAGAGTGATAGAGAGTGTCAGAGAGTGTCAGAGAGTGCCAGAGAGTGATAGTGAGTGTCTGAGACTGATAGAGAGTGATAGAGAGTGTCAGAGAGTGTCAGAGAGTGATAGTGACTGTCTGAGTGTGACAGAGAGTGATAGAGAGTGTCAGAGAGTGATAGAGATTGTCAGAGAGTGATAGAGAGTGATATAGTGTGTCAGAGATTGTCAGAGAGTGATAGAGTGTGTCAGAGAGTGGTAGAGAGTGATAGAGAGTTTCAGAGAGAGTCAGAGAGTGTCTGAGAATTTCAGAGAGTGATAGAGACTGATAGTGTCAGAGAGTTTCAGAGAGTGTCAGAGAGTGTCTGAGAGTGTCAGAGAGTGTCAGAGAGTGATAGAGAGTGTCAGAGAGTGTCAGAGAGTGTCTGAGAGTGTCAGAGAGTGATAGAGAGTGTCAGAGAGTGATAGAGAGTTTCAGAGAGTGTCAGAGAGTGTCTGAGAGTGTCAGAGAGTGTCAGAGAGTGTCAGAGAGTGATAGAGAGTGTCAGAGAGTGATAGAGAGTGTCAGAGAGTGTCTGAGAGTGTCAGAGACTGATAGAGAGTGTCAGAGAGTGATAGAGAGTGATAGAGAGTGTCAGAGAGTGATAGAAAGTGATAGTGTCAGAGAGTGTCAGAGAGTGTCAGAGAGTGATAGTGAGTGTCAGAGAGTGATAGAGAGTGTCAGAGAGTGATAGAGAGTGTCAGAGAGTGATAGAGAGTGTCAGAGAGTGTCAGAGTGTGATAGAGACTGATAGAGAGTGTCAGAGAGTGTCAGAGAGTGTCAGAGAGTGATAGTGAGTGTCTGAGAGAGATAGAGAATGTCAGAGAGTGTCAGAGAGTGATAGAGAGTTTCAGAGAGTGATAGAGAGAGTCAGAGAGTGATAAAGAGTGATAGAGAGTGTCAGAGAGTGTCAGAGAGTGATAGTGAGTGTCTGAGATTGATAGAGAGTGTTAGAGAGTGTCAGAGAGTGTCAGAGAGTGTCAGAGAGTGATAGAGAGTGTCAGAGAGTGATAGAGAGTTTCAGAGAGTGTCAGAGAGTGTCTGAGAATGTCAGAGAGTGTCAGAGAGTGTCAGCTAGTGATAGAGAGTGTCAGAGAGTGATAGAGAGTGATAGAGAGTGTCAGAGAGTGATAGAGAGTGATCGTGTCAGAGAGTTTCAGAGAGTGTCAGAGAGTGTCTGAGAGTGTCAGAGAGTGTCAGACAGTGAGAGAGAGAGTGTCAGAAAGTGTCAGAGAGTGTCAGAGAGTGTCTGAGAGTGTCAGAGAGTGATAGAGAGTGTCAGAGAGTGATAGAGAGTTTCAGAGAGTGTCAGAGAGTGTCTGAGAATGTCAGAGAGTGTCAGAGAATGTCAGCTAGTGATAGAGAGTGTCAGAGAGTGTCAGAGAGTGATAGAGAGTTTCAGAGAGTGTCAGAGAGTGTCTGAGAATGTCAGAGAGTGTCAGAGAATGTCAGCTAGTGATAGAGAGTGTCAGAGAGTGATAGAGAGTGATAGAGAGTGTCAGAGAGTGTCAGAGAGTGATAGTGAGTGTCTGAGAGTGATAGAGAATGTCAGAGAGTGTCAGAGAGTGATAGAGAGTTTCAGAGAGTGTCAGAGAGTGTCTGAGAGTGTCAGAGAGTGATAGAGAGTGATAGAGAGTTTCAGAGAGTGTCAGAGAGTGATAGTGAGTGTCTGAGAGTGATCGAGAATGTCAGAGAGTGTCAGAGAGTGATAGAGAGTTTCAGAGAGTGTCAGAGAGTGTCAGAGAGTGATAGAGAGTGTCAGAGAGTGATATAGAGTGATAGAGAGTTTCAGAGAGTGTCAGAGAGTGTCTGAGAGATTCAGAGAGTGATGGAGAGTGTCAGAGAGTGTCAGAGAGTGTCGGAGAGTGATAGAGAGTGTCAGAGAGTGATAAGGAGTGTCAGCGAGTGTCAGAGAGTGATAGAGAGTGATAGAGAGTGATAGAGAGTGATAGAGAGTGTCAGAGAGTGAAAGAGAGTTATAGAGAGTGATAGAGAGTTTCAGAGAGTGTCAGAGAGTGTCTGAGAGTGTCAGAGAGTGATAGAGATTGTCAGAGAGTGTCAGAGAGTGTCAGAGAGTGATAGAGAGTGTCAGAGAGTGATAGAGAGTGTCAGAGATTGTCAGAGAGTGTCAGAGAGTGATAGAGAGTGTCAGAGAGTGATAGAGAGTGTCAGAGAGTGTCAGAGAGTGATAGAGAGTGATAGAGAGTGTCAGAGAGTGATAGAGAGTGATAGTGTCAGAGAGTGTCAGAGAGTGTCAGAATTTGATAGTGAGTGTCAGAGAGTGTCAGAGAATGATAGTGAGTGTCTGAGAGTGATAGAGAATGTCACAGAGTGTCAGAGAGTGATAG
>NW_027140586.1:0-43373 GCF_036365525.1 Heterodontus francisci | reverse complement strand
CCCCCTCCCTCCCCCTCCTCATTCGCCCCAACCTCCCCACCCTCCCCCTCTTCATACCCCCTCCACCTGCCCCTCCCTCCCCATCTTCATTCCCATCCACCTCCCCTCTTCATTCCCCTCCCCTCTTAATTCCCATCCACGTCCCCCTCCCTCCCACTCTTCATTCCCCTCCACCACCCCTTCCCACCCCCTCTTCATTCCACTCCACCACCCACTCCCTCCCCCCTCATCATTCCCATCCACCTTTATTACACTTCCCCTCCTTCGCCTCTTCATTCCCCTCCACCACCCACTCCCACTCCTCTTCATTCCCCTCCACCACCCCCCTCCCCCTCCCCCTCTTCATTCTTCACTACCTCCCCCTCCCTCCTCCTCTTCATTCCACTCCACCAACCCCTCCCCCTCTTCATTCCCCTCCTCCTCCTCCCTCCCCCTCTTCATTCCCCTCCACCTACCCCTCCCTCCTCCTCTTCATTCCACTCCACAACCCCCCTCCCCTCTTCATTCCCCTCCTCCTCCCTACCCCTCTTCATTCCCCTCCACCTACCCCCTCCTCCCCTCATCATTCCCCTCCACCAACCCCTCCCTCCCCCTCTTCATTCCACTCCACCAACCCCTCTCTCCACCTCCCCCTCCCTCCCCCCTTCATTCCCCGATACATTCCCCTCCCTCCCCCTCTTCATTCCCCTCAACCTCCCCCTCCTTCCCCCTCTTCATTGCCCTCCACCTCCCCTCCTTCCCCTCTTAATTCCCCTCCACCTCCCCATCCTTCCCCCTCTTTATTCCTATCCACCACCCCCCTCAATCCCCCTCTTCATTCCACTCCACCTCCCCCTCCCTCCCACTCTTCATTCCCATCCGAAACCCCCTCCCGAACTCTCTTCATTCTTAACCACCTCCCCCTCACCCCCCTCTTCGCTCCCCTCCACCACCACCCCTCCCTCTCTTCATTCCCCTCCACCACCCCCTCCCTCCCCCTCTTCATTCTCCTCCACCTCCCGGTCCCTCCCACTCTTCATACCCCTCAAACACCCCCTCCCTCCCCCCTCTTCTTTCCCCTCCACCATCCCCTCCCTCCCCCCTCATTCCCTCCACCACCCCCTCCCACACCCTCTACATTCCCTTCCACCTCCCCGTCCCTCTCCCTCTTCTTTCCCCTCCACCATCCCCTCTGTCCCCCTTCATTCCCCTCCACATCCCCCTCCCTCCCCTTCTTCTTTCCCCTCCCCCTCCATCCCACTCTTCATTCCCATCCACCTCCCCCTCCCTCCCCCTCTTCATTCACCTCCAACACGCGCACCCTCCCCCTTTTCATTCCCCTCCACCACCCCCTCCCTCCCCACTTCATTCCACTCGACACGCCCCTCCCTCCCCCTCTTTATTCCCCTCCACCACCCCCTTCCACCCCCTCTTCATTTTACTCCACCATCCCCTCCCTCCCCTCTTCATTCCCCTCCACATCCCCCTCCTTCCCCCTCTTCATTGCCCTCCACCTCCCCTCCTTCCCCTCTTATTACCCTCCACCTCCCCGTCCTTCCCCCTCTTGATTCCTATCCACCACCCCCTCCCTCCCACTCTTCATTCCCCTCCACCACCCCTTCCCACCCCCTCTTCATTCCACTCCACCACCCACTCCCTCCCCCTCATCATTCCCATCCACCATCCCCTCCCTTCGCCTCTTCATTCCCCTCCACCACCCCCTCCCACTCCTCTTCATTCCCCTCCACCACCCCCTCCCTGCCCCCTCTTCATTCTTCACTACCTCCCCCTCCCTCCTCCTCTTCATTCCACTCCACCACCCCCTCCCCCTCTTCATTCCCCTCCTCCTCCTCCCTCCCCCTCTTCATTCCCCTCCACCTACCCCTCCCTCCTCCTCTTCATTCCACTCCACAACCCCCCTCCCCCTCTTCATTCCCCTCCCCCTCCTCCTCCCTACCCCTCTTCATTCCCCTCCACCTACCCCTCCCTCCCCTCATCATTCCCCTCCACCACCCCTCCCTCCCCCTCTTCATTCCACTCCACCAACCCCTCTCTCCACCTCCCCCTCCCTCCCCCCCTTCATTCCCCTATACATTCCCCTCCCTCCCCCTCTTCATTCCCATGCACCATCCCCCTATCTCCCCCTCTTCATTCCCCTCAACCTCCCCCTCCTTCCCCCTCTTCATTGCCCTCCACCTCCCCTCCTTCCCCTCTTAATTCCCCTCCACCTCCCCATCCTTCCCCCTCTTTATTCCTATCCACCGCCCCCTCAATCCCCCTCTTCATTCCACTCCACCTCCCCCCTCCTCCCCTCTTCATTCCCATCCGAAACCCCCTCCCGAGCTCTCTTCATTCTTTACCACCTCCCCCTCACCCCCTCTTCGCTCCCCTCCACCACCACCCCTCCCTCTCTTCATTCCCCTCCACCACCCCCTCCCTCCCCCTCTTCATTCTCCTCCACCACCCCCTCCCTCCCCCTCTTCATTCTCCTCCACCTCCCGGTCCCTCCCACTCTTCATACCCCTCAACCACCCCCTCCCTCCCCCTCTTCATTCAGCTCCACCTCCCAGTCCCTCTCCCTCTTCTTTCCCCTCCACCATCCCCTCCCTCCCCCCTTCATTCCCCTCCACCACCCCCTCCCACACCCTCTACATTCCCTTCCACCTCCCGTCCCTCTCCCGCTTCTTTCCCCTCCACCATCCCCTCTGTCCCCCCTTCATTCCCCTCCACATCCCCCTCCCTCCTTCTTCATTCCCCTCCCCCTCCATCCCACTCTTCATTCCCATCCACCTCCCCCTCCCTCCCCCTCTTCATTCACCTCCAACACGCGCACCCTCCCCCTCTTCATTCCCCTCCACCACCCCCTCCCTCCCCACTTCATTCCACTCGACCACGCCCTCCCTCCCCCTCTTTATTCCCCTCCACCACCCCCCTTTCCACCCCCTCTTCATTCCACTCCACCATCCCCTCCCTCCCCCCTCTTCATTCCCCTCCACCTCCCCATCCTTCCCCCTCTTAATTGCCCTCCACCTCCCCCTCCTTCCCCTCTTAATTACCCTCCACCTCCCCGTCCTTCCCCTCTTGATTCCTATCCACCACCCCCTCCCTCCCTCTCTTCATTCCACTCCACATCCCCCTCCCGCACCCTCTTCATTCCCCTTCGACACCCCCCTCCCTCCCTCTCTTCATTCTTCACCACCTCCCCTCCCACCCCCTCTTCGTTCCCCTCCACCACCACCCCTCCCTCTCTTCATACCCCTCCACCACTCCCTCCCTCCCCCTCTTCATTCTCCTCCACCACCCGGTCCCTCCCCCTCTTCATTCCCTCAACCACCCCCTCCCTCCACCTCCCCGTCCCTCTCCCTCTTCTTTCCCCTCCACCACCCCCTCCTCGCCCTCTTCATTTCCCCTCCACTAAACCCTCCCTCCCCTCTGCATTCCGCTCCACCACCCCCTCCCTCCCCCTCTTCATTCCACTCCACCTCCCCCTCCCTCCCACTCTTCATTCCCATCCGAAACCCCCTCCCGAACTCTCTTCATTCTTTACCACCTCCCCCTCACCCCCTCTTCGCTCCCCTCCACCACCACCCCTCCCTCTCTTCATTCCCCTCCACCACCCCCTCCCTCCCCCTCTTCATTCTCCTCCACCTCCCGGTCCCTCCCACTCTTCATACCCCTCAACCACCCCCTCCCTCCCCCTCTTCATTCAAGCTCCACCTCCCGTCCCTCTCCCTCTTCTTTCCCCTCCACCATCCCCTCCCTCCCCCCTTCATTCCCCTCCACCACCCCCTCCCACACCCTCTACATTCCCTTCCACCTCCCCGTCCCTCTCCCGCTTCTTTCCCTCCACCATCCCCTCTGTCCCCCCCTTCATTCCCCTCCACATCCCCCTCCCTCCCCTTCTTCATTTCCCTCCCCCTCCATCCCACTCTTCATTCCCATCCACCTCCCCCTCCCTCCCCCTCTTCATTCACCTCCAACACGCGCACCCTCCCCCTCTTCATTCCCCTCCACCACCCCCTCCCCCCCCACTTCATTCCACTCGACCACGCCCTCCCTCCCCCTCTTTATTCCCCTCCACCACCCCCTTCCACCCCCTCTTCATTCCACTCCACCATCCCCTCCCTCCCCCTCTTCATTCCCCTCCACCTCCCCCTCCTTCCCCCTCTTCATTGCCCTCCACCTCCCCCTCCTTCCCCTCTTAATTACCCTCCACCTCCCCGTCCTCCCCCTCTTGATTCCTATCCACCACCCCCTCCCTCCCTCTCTTCATTCCACTCCACATCCCCCTCCCGCACCCTCTTCATTCCCCTCCAACACCCCCTCCCTCCCTCTCTTCATTCTTCACCACCTCCCCCTCCCACCCCCTCTTCGTTCCCCTCCACCACCACCCCTCCCTCTCTTCATACCCCTCCACCACTCCCTCCCTCCCCCTCTTCATTCTCCTCCACCACCCGGTCCCTCCCCCTCTTCATTCCCCTCAACCACCCCCTCCCTCCACCTCCCCGTCCCTCTCCCTCTTCTTTCCCCTCCACCACCACCTCCCTCGCCCTCTTCATTCCCCTCCACTAAACCCTCCCTCCCCTCTGCATTCCGCTCCACCACCCCCTCCCTCCCCCTCTTCATTCCACTCCACCATCACCTCCCTCTCACTCCACCATCCCCTCCCTCCCCCTTTTCATTCCGCTCCAGCTCCCCCTCCTCCCCGTCTTCATTCCCCTCCAGCTCCCCCTCCCTCCCCGTCTTCATTCCCATCCACCTCCCTCTGCCTCCCCCTTTTCATTCCGCTCCACCACCCCCCTCCCTCCCCCTCTTAATTCCCCTCCAGCTCCCCCTCCCTCCCCGTCTTCATTCCCTTCCACCTCCCCCTCCCTCCCCCACTTAATTCCACTCCACCTCCCCCTCCCTCCCCCTGTTCATTCTCCTCCACCACACCCACCCTCCCCCTCTTCATTCCCCTCACTCCCCCTATTCATTCCCGCATACCACCCCGTCCCTCCCCCTCCCTCCCGCTCTTCATTCCACTCCACCAGCCCCTCCCTCCCCCTCTTCATTCCCATCCGCCACCCCTCCCTCCGCTCTTCATTCCACTCCACTTCCCCCTCCATCCCCCTCTTCATTCCCCTCCACCACTCCCTCCCTCCCCTCTTCATCTCCTCCACCTCCCCCCCTCTTCATTCCCCTCCACTTCCTCCTCCCTCCCCCTCTTCATTCCCATCCACCACCCCCTCCCTCCCCCTCTTCATTCCCCTCAACCACCCCCTCCCTTCCACTCTTCATTCTCCTCCACCACCCCTCCCTCCCCATGTTCATTCCCCTTCATCCTCCCCTCCCTCCCCCTCCCCCTTCCTCCCCCTCTACTTTCCCTCAACAACCCCTCCCTCCCCTCATCATTCGCCTCCACCACCCCCACCCTTCCCCTCTTCATTCCCCTCCACCTCCCTCCTCCTCTTCATTCCTACATACCACCCCATCCCTCCTTACTTCATTCCCCTCCACCACCCCCTCCATCCCCTCTTCATTCCCCTCCACCACCCCTCCCTCCCCCTCTCATTCCCCTCCACCACACCCTCCCTCCCATCTTCAATCTCCTCCACCTCCCCCCTCTTCATTCCCCTCCACTTCCTCCTCCCTCCCCCTCTCATTCCCATCCACCACCCCCCTCCCTCCCCACTTCATTCCCACTCGACCACGCCCCCTCCCCCTCTTTCTTCCCCTCCACCACCCCCTTCCACCCCCTCTTCATTCCCCTCCACCAACCCCTCCCTCCCCCTCTTCATTCCCATCCACCTCCCCCTCCCTCCCCCTCTTCATTCCCAACCACCTCCCCCTCCCTCCCCTCTTCATTCCAATCCACCTCCTACTCCCTCCCCCTCTTTATTCCCCTCCAACACCCCCTCCCTCCCCCTCTTCATTCCCCTCCAACACCCCCTCCCTCCCCCTCTTCATACCCATCCAACTCCCACTCCCTTCACCTATTCATTCCCATCCTCCTCCCCCTCCCTCCCCGTCTTCATTCCCATCCACCTCCCCCTCCCACCCCCTCTCATTCCCCTCCACCACCACCTCCCTCCCACTCTTCATTCCCCTCCACCTCCCTCTCCCTCCCTCTCTTCATTCCCCTCCTCCACCCCTCCCTCCCCCTCTTCATTCCCCTCCCCCTCCCCCTACCTCCCCTGTTCATCCCCCTCAACTACCCGCTCCCTCCCCCTGTTCATTCTCCTCCACCACCCTTCCCTCCCCATATTCATTCCCCTCAACTACCCCCTCCCTCCTTATATTCATTCCCATCCATCATCCCCTCCCTACACCATTCCCCTCCCGCTCATCATTCCCCTCCACCACCCCAAACCCTCCAACTGCCCCTCCCTCCCCCTCTTCATTCCCCTCCCCCTCTTCATTTCCCTCCACCAACCCCTCCCTCCCCACTTCAGTCCACTCCACAACCCCCTCCCTCCCCCTCTTCATTCCAATCCACAACCCCCCTCCCTCCCCCTCTTCATTCTCCTCCACCACCCCCTCCTCCCCCTTTTCATTCCCATCCACCTCCCACCCTCCCCCTCTTCATTCCCCTCCACCACCCCTCCCTCCCCCTCTTCATTCCCCTCCACCACCCCTCCCTCCCCCTCTTCATTCCCATTCACCTCCCCCTCCCGCCCCCTCTTCATTCCCATTCACCTCCCCCTCCCTCCCCGTCTTCATTCCCTTCCACCTCCCCCTCCCTCCCCACTTAATTCCACTCCACCTCCCCCTCCCTCCCCCTGTTCATTCTCCTCCACCACACCCACCCTCCCCCTCTTCATTCCCCTCACTCCCCCTATTCATTCCCGCATACCACCCCGTCCCTCCCCCTCCTCCCCCTCTTCGTTCCCCTCCACCAACCCCTCCCTCCCGCTCTTCATTCCACTCCACCAACCCTCCCTCCCCCTCTTCATTCCCATCCGCCACCCCTCCCTCCCGCTCTTCATTCCACTCCACTTCCCCCTCCATCCCCCTCTTCATTCCCCTCCACCACTCCCTCCCTCCCTCTTCAATCTCCTCCACCTCCCCCCTCTTCATTCCCCTCCACTTCCTCCTCCCTCCCCCTCTTCATTCCCATCCACCACCCCCTCCCTCCCCCTCTTCATTCCCCTCAACCACCCCCTCCCTTCCACTCTTCATTCTCCTCCACCACCCCTCCCTCCCCATGTTCATTCCCCTTCATCCTCCCCTCCCTCCCCCTCCCCCTTCCTCCCCCTCTACTTTCCCCTCAACAACCCCTCCCTCCCCCTCATCATTCGCCTCCACCACCCCCACCCTTCCCCTCTTCATTCCCCTCCACCTCCCTCCTCCTCTTCATTCCCACATACCACCCCATCCCTCCTTACTTCATTCCCCTCCACCACCCCCTCCATCCCCTCTTCATTCCCCTCGACCACCCCTCCCTCCCCCTCTTCATTCCCTCCACCACACCCTCCCTCCCCTCTTCAATCTCCTCCACCTCCCCCCTCTTCATTCCCTTCCACTTCCTCCTCCCTCCCCCTCTTCATTCCCATCCACCACCCCCCTCCCTCCCCACTTCATTCCACTCGACCACGCCCCCTCCCCTCTTTCTTCCCCTCCACCACCCCCTTCCACCCCCTCTTCATTCCCCTCCACCAACCACTCCCTCCCCCTCTTGAGTCCACTCCACCAACCCCTCCCTCCCCCTCTTCATTCCCATCCACCTCCCCCTCCCTCCCCCTCTTCATTCCCATCCCCCTCCCTCCCCCTCTTCATTCCAATCCACCTCCTACTCCCTCCCCCTCTTTATTCCCCTCCAACACCCCCTCCCTCCCCCTCTTCATTCCCCTCCAACACCCCCCTCCCTCCCCCTCTTCATACCCATCCAACTCCCACTCCCTTCACCTATTCATTCCCATCCTCCTCCCCCTCCCTCCCCGTCTTCATTCCCATCCACCTCCCCATCCACCCCCTCTCATTCCCCTCCACCACCACCTCCCTCCCACTCTTCATTCCCTCCACCTCCCTCTCCCTCCCTCTCTTCATTCCCCTCCTCCACCCCTCCCTCCCCTCTTCATTCCCCTCCCCCTACCTCCCCCTGTTCATTCCCCTCAACTACCCGCTCCCTCCCCCTGTTCATTCTCCTCCACCACCCCCTTCCCTCCCCATATTCATTCCCCTCAACTACCCCCTCCCTCCTTATTCATTCCCATCATCATCCCCACCCCTCCTCCCCTCACACCATTCCCCTCCCCCTCATCATTCCCCTCCACTGCCCCTCCCTCCCCCTCTTCATTCCCCTCCCCCTCTTCATTTCCCTCCACCAACCCCTCCCTCCCCACTTCAGTCCACTCCACAACCCCCTCCCCTCCCCCTCTTCATTCCAATCCACAACCCCCTCCCTCCCCCTCTTCATTCTCCTCCACCACCCCCTCCCTCCCCCTTTTCATTCCCATCCACCTCCCACCCTCCCCCTCTTCATTCCCCTCCACCACCCCTCCCTCCCCCTCTTCATTCCCTCCACCACCCCTCCCTCCCCCTCTTCATTCCCATTCACCTCCCCCTCCCGCCCCCTCTTCATTCCCATTCACCTCCCCCTCCCTCCCCCTCTTCATGCCCATCCACATCCCCCTCCCTCCCCCTCTTCATTCCATCCACCTCCCCCTCCCTCCCCTCTTCATTCCCCTCCACCACCCCCCTCCATCCCCCTCTTCATTCCCCTCCACCACCCCCCTCCATCCCCCTCGTCATTCCCATCCAACTTCCCTCCCTCCCCCTCTTCATTCCCATCCACCTCCCCCTCCCTCCCCCTCTTCATTCCCATCCACCTCCCCCTCCCTCCACTTCTTCATTCCCCTCCACCTCCCCCTCCCTCCCCATCTTAATTCCCATCCACCACCCCCCTCCCTCCCCCTCTTCATTCCCCTCCACCAACCTTTCCCTCCCCCACTTCATTCCCATCCACCTCCCCCTCCCTCCTCCTCTTCATTCCCCTCAAACACCTCCTCCCTCCCCCTCTTCATTCTCCTCCACCACACCCTCGCCTCCCCCTCTTCATTCCCCTCTACCTCCCCTCCCCTCGCCATCTTCAGTCCCATCCATCTCCCCCTCCCTCCCCTCCTCATTCCCTCCACCAACCCCTCCCTCCCCCTCTTCATTCCCATCCACCTCCCCCTCCCTCCACCTCTTCATTCCCCTCCACCTCCTCCTCCCTCCCCTCTTCTTTCCCATCCACCACACCCTTCCTCCCACTCTTCATTCCCCTCCACCAACCCCTCCCTCCCCCTCTTCAGTCCCATTCACCTCCCCTCCCTCCCACACTTCATTCTCCTCCACCACCCCCTCCCTCCCCCTGTTCATTCCCCCTCCACCTCCCCCTCACTCCCCATCTTCATTCCCATCCTTCTCCCCCTCCCTCCCCCTCTTCATTTCCCCTCTCTCTCCCCCTCCCTTCCCCCTCGACTTTCCCGCAAACACCCCGCCATGCCCCTCTTCATTCCCATCCCATCTCCCCCTCCCTCCCCATCTTCATTCCCATCCACCTCCCCCTCCCTCCCTCTTCAATCCCATCCACCTCCCCCTCCCTCCCCTCCTCATTCCCCTCCAGCAACACCTCCCTCCCCCTCTTCATTCCCATCCACCACACCCTCCCTCCCCCTCTTCATTCCACTCCTCCTCCCCCTCCCTCCCCTCTTCATTCCCCTCCACCTCCCCCCTCCCTCCCCCTCTTCATTCCCATCCACCTCCCCCTCCCTCCACTTCTTCATTCCCCCTCCACCTCCCCCTCCCTCCCCATCTTAATTCCCATCCACCACCCCCTCCCTCCCCCTCTTCATTCCCCTCCACCAACCTTCCCTCCCCCACTTCATTCCCATCCACCTCCCCCTCCCTCCTCCTCTTCATTCCCCTCAAACACCTCCTCCCTCCCCCTCTTCATTCTCCTCCACCACACCCTCGCTCCCCCTCTTCATTCCCCTCTACCTCCCCCTCCCTCGCCATCTTCAGTCCCATCCATCTCCCCCTCCCTCCCCTCCTCATTCCCCTCCACCAACCCCTCCCTCCCCCTCTTCATTCCCATCCACCTCCCCCTCCCTCTCCCTCTTCATTCCCCTCCACCTCCTCCTCCCTCCCCCTCTTCTTTCCCATCCACCACACCCTTCCTCCCACTCTTCATTCCCCTCCACCAACCCCTCCCTCCCCCTCTTCAGTCCCATTCACCTCCCCTCCCTCCCACACTTCATTCTCCTCCACCACCCCCTCCCTCCCCCTGTTCATTCCCCTCCACCTCCCCCTCACTCCCCATCTTCATTCCCATCCTTCTCCCCCTCCCTCCCCCTCTTCATTCCCCTCTCTCTCCCCCTCCCTTCCCCCTCGACTTTCCCCGCAAACACCCCGCCATGCCCCTCTTCATTCCCATCCATCTCCCCCTCCCTCCCCATCTTCATTCCCATCCACCTCCCCCTCCCTCCCTCTTCAATCCCATCCACCTCCCCCTCCCTCCCCTCCTCATTCCCCTCCAGCAACACCTCCCTCCCCCTCTTCATTCCCATCCACCACACCCTCCCTGCCCCTCTTCATTCCACTCCTCCTCCCCCTCCCTCCCCCTCTTCATTCCCCTCCACCTCCTCCTCCCTCCCCCTCTTCTTTCCCATCCACCACACCCTTCCTCCCACTCTTCATTCCCCTCCACCAACCCCTCCCTCCCCCTCTTCATTCCCATTCACCTCCCCCTCCCTCCCACTCTTCATTCTCCTCCACCACCGCCTCCCTCCCCCTGTTCATTCCCCTCCACCTCCCCCTCACTCCCCATCTTCATTCCGCTCTCTCTCCCCCTCCCTTCCCCCTCTACTTTCCGCGCAACCACCCCGCCATGCACCTCTTCATTCCCATCCACCTCCCCCTCCCTCCCCCTCTTCATTCACCTCCAACACGCGCACCCTCCCGCTCTTCATTCCCCTCCACCACCCCTCCCTCCCCACTTCATTCCACTCGACCACGCCCTCCCTCCCCCTCTTTATTCCCCTCCACCACCCCCTTCCACCCCCTCTTCATTCCACTCCACCAACCCCTCCCTCCCCCTCTTCATTCCCCTCCACCTCCCCCTCCTTCCCCCCTCTTAATTACCCTCCATCTCCCCGTCCTTCCCCCTCTTGATTCCTATCCACCACCCCCTCCCTCCCCCTCTTCATTCCACTCCACAACCCCCTCCCTCACCCTCTTCATTCCCCTCCGACACCCCCTCCCTCCCTCTCTTCATTCTTCACCACCTCCCCCTCCCACCTCCTCTTCGTTCACCTCCACCACCCCCTCCCTCCCCCTCTTCATTCTCCTCCACCGCCCGGTCCCTCCCCCTCTTCATTCCCCTCAACCACCCCCTCCTCCACCTCCCCGTCCCTCTCCCTCTTCTTTCCCCTCCACCTCCCCCTCCCTCGCCCTCTTTATTCCCCTCCACTAAACCCTCCCTCCCCTCTGCATTCCGCTCCACCACTCCCTCCCTCCCCCTCTTCATTCCACTCCACCATCACCTCCCTCTCACTCCACCATCCCCTCTCTCCCCCTCTTCATTCCACTCCACCACGCCCTCCCTCCCCCTCTTTATTCCCCTCCACCACCCCCTTCCACCCCCTCTTCATTCCCCTCCAGCTCCCCCTCCCTCCCCGTCTTCATTCCCATCCACCTCCCTCTGCCTCCCCCTTTTCATTCCGCTCCAACACCCCCTCCCTCCCCCTCTTAATTCCCCTCCAGCTCCCCCTCCCTCCCGTCTTCATTCCCTTCCACCTCCCCCTCCCTCCCCTCTTCATTCTGCTCCACCTCCCCATCGCTCCCCCTCTTCGTCATTCCCCCTCTTCATTCCCATCCACCTCCCCCCTCCCTCCCCCTCTTCATTCCCATCCACCTCCACCTCCTCCCCTCTTCATTCTCCTCCACCTCCCCGTCCCTCCCCCTCTTCGTCCCTCCCCCTCTTCATTCCACTCCACCACCCCATCCTTCCCCTCTTCATTTACTCCACCACCCCCCTCCCACCCCCTCTTCATTCCACTCAACCATCACCTCCCTCCCCTTTTCATTCACCTCCACCTCCCCTCCCTCCCCCTTTTCCTTCCCCTCCACCACCCCCTCCCTCCCCCTCTTCATTCCCCACCACCAGCCCCTCTCACACCCTCTTCATTCCACTCCACCATCCCCTCCCTACCCCTCTTCATTCCCATCCAACACCCCCTCCATCCCCTCTTCATTCCACTCCACCTCCACATCCCTCCCCCTCTTCATTCCCCTCCACCACCCCATCCCTCCCCCTCTTCATTCCCCTCCACCACCCCCCTCCCTCCCCCTTTTCATTCTCCTCCACCACCCCCTGCCTTCCCCTCTTCATTCCCATCCACCGCCCCCCTCCACCCCCTCCTCATTCCCCTCCACCTCCCACTCCCTCCCCCTCTTCATTCTCCTCCACCAATCCCTCCCTCCCCATCTTCATTCCCATCCACCACCCTCTCCCTCCCCCTCTTCATTCTCCTCCACCTCCCCCTCCCTCCCCCTCTTCATTCTCCTCCACCACCCCCTCCCGACCACTTTTCATTCCGCTCCACCTCCACCTCCCTCCCCATCATCATTCCCATCCACCTCCCCCTCACTACCCCTCTTAATTCACCTCCCCCTCCCACTCCCTCCCCCTCTTCTTTCCCCTCCACCAGTCCCTCACTCCCCCTCTTCATTCCCATCCACCACCCCCAACCACCTCTTCTTTCCCATCCACCTCCCCCACCCTCCCCCTCTTCATTCCCATCCACCTCCCCCTCCATCACCCTCTTCATTCCCCTCCACCTCCCCCTCCCTCCCCATCTTCATTCCCATCCACCTCCCCCTCCCTCCCCTCTTCATTCCCATCCACCTCCCCCTCCCTCCCCCTCTTCATTCTCCTCCACCTCCCCGTCCCTCCCCCTCTACGTCCCTCCCCCTCTTCATTCTCCTGCAACACATCCTCCCTTCCACTTTTCATAACCCTCCACCTCCGCCTCCCTCCCCCTCTTCCTTCCCCTCCACCACCCCCGCCCTCCCCCTCTTCATTCCCCTCCACGACTCCCTCTCACCCCCTCTTCATTCCACTCCACCATCCCCTCCCTCCCCCTCTTCATTCCCATCCACCTCCCCCTCCCTCCCCCTTTTCATTCCGCTCCACCAACCACTCCCTCACCCTCTTCATTCCCATCCAACACCCCCTCCCTCCCCTCTACATTCCACTCCACATCCACCTCCCTCCCCTCTTCATTCCCCTCCACCAGCCCCTCCCTCCCCCTCTTCATTCCCCTCCACCAGCCCCTCTCACACCCTCTTCATTTACTCCACCACCCCCTCCCACCCCCTCTTCATTCCACTCCACCATCACCTCCCTCCCCTTTTCATTCACCTCCACCTCCCCCTCCCTCCCCCTCTTCCTTCCCCGCCACCACCCCCTCCCTCCCCCTCTTCATTCCCCTCCACCAGCCCCTCTCACACCCTCTTCATTCCACTCCACCAACCCCTCCCTCCCCCTCTTCATTCCCATCCAACACCCCCTCCCACCCCTCTTCATTCCACTCCAACTCAACATCCCTCCCCCTCTTATTTCCCCTCCACCACCCCATCCCTCCCCCTCTTCATTCCCCTCCACCACCCCTTCCCTCCCCCTCTTCATTCCCCTCTTCCACGCCCTCCCTCCCCTCTTCATTCTTCACCACCTCCGCCTCCCTCCCCCACTTCAGTCCCCTCGACCACGCTCTCCCATCCCTCTTCATTGCCCTCCACCACCCCCTCCCTCCCCCTTTTCATTCTCCTCCACCACCCCCTGCCTTCCCCTCTTCATTCCCATCCACCTCCCCCTCCCTCCCCCTCTTCATTCCCCTCCACCTCCCACTCCCTGCCCCTCTTCATTCTCCTCACCAATCCCTCCCTCCCCATCTTCATTCCCATCCACCACCCTCTCCCTCCCCCTCTTCATTCTCCTCCACCTCCCCCCTCCCTCCCCCTCTTCATTCTCCTCCACCACCCCCTTCCGATGTCTATTCATTCCCCTCCACCTCCCCCTCCCTCCCCATCATCATTCCCATCCACCTCCCCCTCCCGACCCCTCTCAATTCACCTCCCCTCCCCGTCCCTCCCCCTCTTCATTCCCCTCCACCTCCCCCTCCCTGCCCATCATCATTCCCATCCACCTCACCCTCCCTACCCCTCTTAATTCACCTCCCCCTCCCACTCCCTCCCCCTCTTCTTTCACCTCCACCAGTCCCTCACTCCCCCTCTTCATTCCCATCCACCTCCCACTCCATCCCCCTTTTCATTCTCCTCCACCTCCCCCCTCCCTCCCCATCTTCATTCCCATCCACATCCCCCTCCCTCCCCCTCTGCATTCCCATACACCTCCCCCTCCCTCCCCATCTTCATTCTCCTCTACCTCCCAATCCCTCCCCCTCTACGTCCCTCCCCCTCTTCATTCTCCTGCAACAACCCCTCCCTTCCACTTTTCATAACCCCCCCACCTCCGCCTCCCTCCCCCTCTTGTTCCCCTCCACCACCCCCTCCTTCCCCCTCTTCATTTACTCCACCACGCCCTCCCTCCCTCCCCCTCTTCCTTCCCCTCCACCACCCCCTCCCTCCCCCTCTTCATTCCCCTCCACCACCCCCTCTTCATTCCACTCCACCATCCCCTCCCTCCCCCTCTACATTCCACTCCACATCCACCTCCCTCCCCCTCTTCATTCCCCTCCACCACCCCATCCCTCCCCCTCTTCATTGCACTCCACCATCCCCTCCCTCCCCCTCCTTATTCCCCTCTTCCACGCCCTCCCTCCCCCCTTCATTCTTCACCACCTCCGCCTCCCTCCCCCACTTCATTCCCCTCCACCACCCCCTCCCATCCCCTCTTCATTGCCCTCCACCATCCCCTCCCTCCCCCTCTTCATTCTCCTCCACCACCCCCTTCCTTCCCCTCTTCATTCCCATCCACCTGCCCCTCCCTCCCCCTCTTCATTCCCCACTCCCTCCCACTCCCTCCCCCTCTTCATTCCCCTCCACCTCCCCCTCCCTCCCCGCCGTCATTCCCATCCACCTCCCCCTCCCTCCCCTCTTCATTCTCCTCCACCTCCCCGTCCCTCCCCCTCTTCGTCCCCCCCTCTGTGTTCCCCTCAACCACCCCCTCCCTCCCCCCTTCCTTCCCCTCCACTACCCCTCCTTCCCCCTCTTCATTTACTCCACCACCCCCTCTTCATTCCACTCCACCAACCCCTCCCTCCCCCTCTTCAATCCCAACCAGCTCCCCCTCCCTCCCCCTCTTCATTCCCCTCTACCTGCCCCTCCCTCCCAACTTCATTCCCATCCACCACCCTCTGCCTCCCCCTCTTCATTCTCCTCCACCAGCCCCTCTCACACCCTCTTCATTCCACTCCACCATCCCCTCCCTCCTCCTCTTCATTCCCACCCAGCTCCCCCTCCCTCCCCTCTTCATTCCCCTCTACCTGCCCCTCCCTCCCCAACTTCATTCCCATCCACCACCCTCTGCCTCCCCATCTTCATTCTCCTCCACCTCCCCCTTCCTCCCCCTCTTCATTCTCCTCCACCACCCCCTCCCGACCACTTTTCATTCCCCTCCACCTCCCCTTCCCCCTCTTCATTCCCAACCGCCTCCCCCTCCCTCCCCCTCTTCATTCCCCTCCACCACACCCTCCCTCCCTCTCTTCATTCCCCTCTACCTGTCCCTCGCTCCCCATCTTCATTCCCATCCACCTCCCTCCCCCTCTTCATTCTCCTCCACCACCCCCTCCCCGACCGCTTTTCATTCCCCACCTCCCCCTCCCCCTCTTTATTCCCATCCGCCTCCCCCTCCCTCCCCCTCTTCATTCCCCTCCACCACACCCACCCTCCCCCTCTTCATTCCCATCCACCACCCCCTCCCTCCCCTCTTCATTCCCCTCTACCAGCCCCTCCCTCCCCATCTTCATTCCCCTCCACCACCCCCTCCCTCCCCTCTTCATTCCCATCCACCTCCCCCTCCACCCCCCTCTTCATTCCCCTCCACCTGCCCCTCCCTCCCAATCTTCATTCCCATCCACCTCCCCCTCCCTCCCCCTCTTCATTCCCATCCACCTCCCCCTCCCTCCGCTCTTCATTCTCCTCCACCTCACCGTCCCTCCCCCTTTTTGTCCCTCCCCCTCTTCATTCCCCTCAACCACCCCCCTCCCTCCCCCTCTCATTCTCCTCCACCACCCCCTCCCTTCCACCTTTCATAACCCACCACCTCCCCCTCGCTCCCCCTCTTACTCCCTTCCCCTCCACCACCCCCTCCTTCCCCCTCTCATTTACTCCACCACCCCTCCCACCCCCTCTTCCTTCCCCTCAACCACCCCCTCCATCCCCCTCTTCATTCCCCTCCACCACCCACTCTCACCCCCTCTTCATTCCGCTCCACCACCCCTTCCCTCCCCTCTACATTCCACTCCAACTCCACCTCCCTCCCCGTCTTCATTCCCCTCCACCACCCCATCCATCCCCCTCTTCATTCCCCTCCACCACCCCCTCCCTCCCCCTCTTCATTCCCCTCTTCCACGCCATCCCTCCCCCCTTCATTCTTCACCACCTCCGCCTCCCTCCCCCACTTTATTTCCCTCTACCACCCCCTCCCATCCCCTCTTATTTGCCCTCCACCACCCCCTCCCTCCCCCTTTGCATTCTCCTCCACCACCCCCTGCCTTCCCCTCTTCATTCCCATCCACCTCCCCCTCCCTCCCCCTCTTAATTCACCTCCACCTCCCACACACTCCCCCTCTTCATTCCCCTACACCAATCCCTCCCTCCCCATCTTCATTCCCATCCACCACCCTCTCCTCCCCCTCTTCATTCTCCTCCACCTCCCTCTCCCTCCCCCTCTTCATTCTCCTCCACGACCCCCTCCCGACCACTTTTCGTTCCCCTCCACCTCCCCCCTCCCTCCCCCTCTTCATTCCCATCCACCTCCCCCTCCATCCCCCTCTTCATTCCCCTCCACCTCCACGTTCCTCCCCCTCTTCGTCCCTCCCCCACTTCATTCCCCTCAAATACCCCTTCCTCCCCCTCTTCATTCTCCTCCACCACCTCCCCCTTCCACTTTTCATAACCCTCCGCCTCCCTCCCCCTCTTCCTTCCTCTCCACCATCCCCTCCTTCCCCCACTTCATTTACTCCACCACCCCTTCCCACCCCCTCTTCATTCCACTCCACCATCCCCTCCCTCCCCTTTTCATTCACCTCCACCTCCCCCTCCCTCCACCTCTTCCTTCCCCTCCACCACCCCCTCCCTCCCCCTCTTCATTCCCCTCCACCTCCCCCTCTCACCCCCTCTTCATTCCGCTCCACCACCCACTCCCTCCCCCTCTTCATTCTCCTCCACCACCCCCTCCCTTCCACTTTTCATACCCCTCCACCTCCCCCTCCAGCTCCCCCTCTTCCTCCCCCTCTTCCTCCCCCACCACCTCCCCCACCACCTCCCCCTCCCTCCCCCTCTTCATTTCCCATCCACCTCCCCCCTCCTCCCCTCTTCATTCTCCTCCACCTCCCCGTCCCTCCCCCTCTTCGTCCCTCCCCCTCTTCATTCCCCTCAACCACCCCCTCCCTCCCCCTTCCTTCCCCTCCACCACCCCCTCCTTCCCCCTCTTCATTTACTCCACCACCCCCTCCCATCCCCTCTTCATTCCACTCCACCATCACCTTCCCTCCCCATTTCATTCACCTCCACCTCCCCCTCCCTCCCCCTCTTCCTTCCCCTCCACCACCCCCTCCCTCCCCCTCTTCATTCCCCTCCACCAGCCCCTCTCACACCCTCTTCATTCCACTCCACCATCCCCTCCCTCCCCCTCTTCATTCCCATCCAACACCCCCTCCCTCCCCTCTTCATTCCACTCCACCTCCACATCCCTCCCCCTCTTAATTCCCCACCACCACACCACCCCTCCCCCTCTTCATTCCCCTCCATCACCCCCTCCCTCCCCCTTTTCATTCTCCTCCACCACCCCCTGCCTTCCCCTCTTCATTCATATCCACCTCCCCCTCCCTCCCCCTCTTCATTCCCCTCCATCTCCCACTCCCTCCCCCTCTTCATTCTCTTCCACCAATCCCTCCCTCCCCATCTTCATTCCCATCCACCACCCTCTCCCTCCCCCTCTTCATTCTCCTCCACCTCCCCCTCCCGCCCCCTCTTCATTCTCCTCCACCACCCCCTCCCGACCACTTTTCATTCCCCTCCACCTCCCCCTCCCTCCCAATCATCATTCCCATCCACCTCCCCCTCCCTACCCCTCTTAATTCACCTCCCCTCCCACTCCCACTTCTTTCCCTCCACCAGACCCTCACTCCCCCTCTTCATTCCCAACCACCACCCCCAACCCCCTCTTCTTTCCCATCCACCTCCCCCTCCATCCCCCTCTTCATTCCCTCCCACCTCCCCCTCCCTCCCCCTCTTCATTCCCATCCACCTCCCCCTCCCTCCCCTCTTCATTCTCCTCCACCTCCCCGTCCCTCCCCCTCTACGTCCCTCCCCCTCTTCATTCTCCTGCAACACCCCCTCCCTTCCACTTTTCATAACCCTCCACCTCCGGCTCCCTCCCCCTCTTCTTCCCCTCCACCACCCCCTCCTTCCCCCTCTTCATTTACTCCACCATCCCCTCCCTCCCCCTCTTCCTTCCCCTCCACCACCCCCTCCCTCCCCCTCTTCATTCCCCTCCACCACCCCCTCTCACCCCCTCTTCATTCCACTCCACCATCCCATCCCTCCCCCACTTCATTCCCATCCACCTCCCCTCCCTCCCCCCTTTTCATTCCGCTCCACCAACCACTCCCTCACCCTCTTCATTCCCATCCAACACCCCCTCCCTCCCCTCTACATTCCACGCAACATCCACCTCCCTCTCCCTCTTCATTCCCCTCCACCACCCCATCCCTCCCCCTCTTCATTCCACTCCACCATCCCCTCCCTCCCCCTCCTTATTCCCCTCCACCACCCCCTCCCTCCCCCACTTCATTCCCCTCCACCACCCCCTCTCACCCCCTCTTCATTCCACTCCACCATCCCATCCCTCCCCCACTTCATTCCCATCCACCTCCCCTCCCTCCCCCTTTTCATTCCGCTCCACCAACCACTCCCTCACCCCTCTTCATTCCCATCCAACACCCCCTCCCTCCCCTCTACATTCCACGCAACATCCACCTCCCTCTCCCACTTCATTCCCCTCGACCACCCCCTCTCACCCCCTCTTCATTCCACTCCACCATCACCTCCCTCCCCTTTTCATTCACCTCCACCTCCATCTCAATCCCCTCTTCCTTCCTCTCCACCACCCCCTCCTTCCCCCACTTCATTTACTCCACCACCCCCTCCCACCCCCCTCTTCATTCCACTCCACCATCCCCTCCCTCCCCTTTTCATCCACCTCCCCCTCCCTCCCCCCTTCCTTCCCCTCCACCACCCCCTCCCTCCCCCTCTTCATTCCCCTCCACCACCCCCTCTCACCACCTCTTCATTCCGCTCCACCACCCACTCCTCCCCCTCTTCATTCTCCTCCACCACCCCCTCCCTTCCACTTTTCATACCCCTCCACCTCCCCCTCCCTCCCCCTCTTCCTCCCCCTCTTCCTCCCCCTCTTCCTCCCCCTCTTCCTCCCCTCTTCCTCCCCCTCTTCCTCCCCCTCTTCCTCCCCCTCTTCCTCCCCTCTTCCTCCCCTCTTCCTCCCCCTCTTCCTCCCCCTCTTCCTCCCCCTCTTCCTCCCCCTCTTCCTCCCCCTCTTCCTCCCCCTCTTCCTCCCCCTCCACCACCCCCTCCACCACCCCCCTCCCTCCCCCTTTTCATTCCCCTCCACCTCCCCTCCATCCCCTCTTCATTTTCATCCAGCTCCCCCTCCCTCCCCGTCTTCATTCCCATCCACCTCCCCCTCCCTCCCCTCTTCATTCTCCTCCACCTCCCCATCCCTCCCCCTCTTCGTCCCTCCCCCTCTTCATTCCCCTCCACCATCCCCTCCTTCCCCCTCTTCATTTACTCCACCACCCCCTCCCACCCCCTCTTCATTCCACTCCACCATCACCTCCCTCCCCTTTTCATTCACCTCCACCTCCCCCCTCCCTCCCCCTCTTCCTTCCCCTCCACCACCCCCCTCCCTCCCCCTCTTCATTCCCCTCCACCACCCCCTCCTTCCCCCTCTTCATTTACTCCACCTCCCCCTCCCTCCCCCTCTTCATTCCCATCCAACACCCCATCCCTCCCCTCTTCATTCCACTCCACCTCCACATCCCTCCCCCTCTTCATTCCCCTCCACCACCCCTTCCCTCCCCCTCTTCATTCCCCTCTTCCACGCCCTCCCTCCCCTCTTCATTCTTCACCACCTCCGCCTCCCTCCCCCACTTCAGTCCCCTCAACCACGCCCTCCCATCCCCTCTTCATTGCCCTCCACCACCCCCTCCCTCCCCCTTTTCATTCTCCTCCACCACCCCCTGCCTTCCCCTCTTCATTCCCATCCACCTCCCCCTCCTTCCCCCTCTTCATTTACTCCACCTCCCCCTCCCTCCCCCTCTTCATTCCCATCCAACACCCCATCCCTCCCCTCTTCATTCCACTCCACCTCCACATCCCTCCCCCTCTTCATTCCCCTCCACCACCCCTTCCCTCCCCCTCTTCATTCCCCTCTTCCACGCCCTCCCTCCCCTCTTCATTCTTCACCACCTCCGCCTCCCTCCCCACTTCAGTCCCCTCAACCACGCCCTCCCATCCCCTCTTCATTGCCCTCCACCACCCCCTCCCTCCCCCTCTTCATTCTCCACCACCACCCCCTCTCAACGTCTTTTCATTCCCCTCCACCTCCCCCTCCCTCCCCATCATCATTCCCATCCACTTCCCCTCCCTACCCCTCTCAATTCACCTCCCCTCCCCCTCCTCCCCCTCTTCATTCCCCTCCACCAATCCCTCACTCCCCCTCTTCATTCCCATCCACCACCCCCAACCCCTCTTCTTTCCCATCCACCTCCCCCACCCTCCCCCTCTTCATTCCCATCCAACTCCCCCTCCCTCCCCATCTTCATTCCCATCCACCTCCCCCTCCCTCCCCTCTTCATTCTCCTCCACCTCCCCATCCCTCCCCCTCTACGTCCCTCCCCCTCTTCATTATCCTGAAACACCCCCTCCCTTCCACTTTTCATAACCCTCCACCTCCGCCTCCCTCCCCCTCTTGTTCCCCTCCACCACCCGCTCCTTCCCCCTCTTCATTTACTCCACCACGCCCTCCTCCCCCTCTTCCTTCCCCTCCACCACCCCCTCCCTCCCCCTCTTCATTCCCCTCCACCACCCCCTCTTCATTCCACTCCACCATCCCCTCCCTCCCCTTCTTCATTCCCATCCACCTCCCCCTCCCTCCCCCTTTTCATTCCGCTCCACCAACCACTCCCTCACCCTCTTCATTCCCATCCAACGCCCCTCCCTCCCCTCTACATTCCACTCCACATCCACCTCCCTCCCCCTCTTCATTCCCCTCCACCACCCCCTCTTCATTCCATTCCACCACCCCCTCCCTCTCCCTCTTCATTCCCCTCCACCACCCCCTTTTCATTCCGCTCCACCGACCACTCCCTCACCCTCTTCATTCCCATCCAACACCCCCTCCCTCCCCTCTACATTCCACTCCACATCCACCTCCCTCCCCCTCTTCATTCCCCTCCACCACCCCATCCCTCCCCCTCTTCATTCCCCTCCACCATCCCCTCCCTCCCCCTCCTTATTCCCCTCTTCCACACCCTCCCTCCCCCCTTCATTCTTCACCACCTCCGCCTCCCTCCGCCACTTCATTCCCCTCTACCACCCCCTCCCATCCGCTCTTCATTGCCCTCCACCATCCCCTCCCTCCCCCTCTGCATTCTCCTCCACCACCCCCTTCCCTCCCCTCTTCATTCCCATCCACCGGCCCCACCCTCCCCCTCTTCATTCCCCACTCCCTCCCACTCCCTCCCCCTCTTCATTCCCCTCTACCTCCCACTCCCTCCCCCTCTTCATTCCCCTCCACCTGCCCCTCCCTCCCCCTCTTCATTCCCCACTCCCTCCCACTCCTTCCCCCTCTTCATTTCACTCTACCTCCCACTCCCTCCCCCTCTTCATTCCCATCCACCTCCCCCTCCCTCCCCTCTTCATTCTCCTCCACCTCCCACTCACTCCCCCTCTTCATTCCCCTCCACCACACCCTCCCTCCCCCTCTTCATTCCCATCCGCCACCCCTCCCTCCCCCTCTTAATTCACCTCCCACTCCCACATCCTCCCCCTCTTTTTTCCTCTCCACCACCCCCTCCCTCCCCCTCTACGTCCCTCCCCCTCTTCATTCTCCTGCAACACCCCCTCCCTTCCACTTTTCATAACCCTCCACCTCCGGCTCCCTCCCCCTCTTCTTCCCCTCCACCACCCCCTCCTTCCCCCTCTTCATTTACTCCACCATCCCCTCCCTCCCCCTCTTCCTTCCCCTCCACCACCCCCTCCCTCCCCCTCTTCATTCCCCTCCACCACCCCCTCTCACCCCCTCTTCATTCCACTCCACCACCCCTCCCTCCCCCTCTTAATTCACCTCCCACTCCCACATCCTCCCCCTCTTTTTTCCTCTCCACCACCCCCTCCCTTCCCCTCTACGTCCCTCCCCCTCTTCATTCTCCTGCAACACCCCCTCCCTTCCACTTTTCATAACCCTCCACCTCCGGCTCCCTCCCCCTCTTCTTCCCCTCCACCACCCCCTCCTTCCCCCTCTTCATTTACTCCACCATCCCCTCCATCCCCCTCTTCCTTCCCCTCCACCACCCCCTCCCTCCCCCTCTTCATTCCCCTCCACCACCCCCTCTCTGCCCCTCTTCATTCCCATCCACCTCCCGCTCCATCCCCCTCTTCATTCCCCTCCACCAACCCCTCCCTCCTCCTCTTCATTCCACTCTGACACCCCCTCCCGCCCCCTCTTCATTCATCACCACCTCCCCCTCCCTCCCCCTCTTCATTCACCTCCCCTCCAACTCCCAACCCCTCTTCATTCCCCTCCACCTACCCCTCCCTCCCCTCTTCATTCCCCTCCAACAAACTCCCTCCCCCTCTTCATTACACTCCACCACCCCCTCCCTCCCCCTCTTCATTACACTCCACCACCCCCTCCCTCCCCCTCTTCATTCCCCTAAACATCTGCCTCCCTCCCCCTCTTCATTCCCATTCACCACCCCCTCCCTTTCCCTCCCTCACACAATTCATTAAACTCCACCTCCCCCTCCCACCTCCTCTTCATTCCACTCCACCACCCCTTCCCTCCCCCGCTTCATTCTCCTCCACCACCTCCCCCCTTCCACTTTTCATAACCCTCCGCCTCCCTCCCCCTCTTCCTTCCTCTCCACCATCCCCTCCTTCCCCCACTTCATTTACTCCACCACCCCTTCCCACCCCCTCTTCATTCCACTCCACCATCCCCTCCCTCCCCTTTTCATTCACCTCCACCTCCCCCTCCCTCCACCTCTTCCTTCCCCTCCACCACCCCCTCCCTCCCCCTCTTCATTCCCCTCCACCTCCCCCTCTCACCCCCTCTTCATTCCGCTCCACCACCCACTCCCTCCCCCTCTTCATTCTCCTCCACCACCCCCTCCCTTCCACTTTTCATACCCCTCCACCTCCCCCTCCAGCTCCCCCTCTTCCTCCCCCTCTTCCTCCCCCACCACCTCCCCCTCCCTCCCCCTCTTCATTCCCATCCACCTCCCCCTCCCTCCCCTCTTCATTCTCCTCCACCTCCCCGTCCCTCCCCCTCTTCGTCCCTCCCCCTCTTCATTCCCCTCAACCACCCCCTCCCTCCCCCTTCCTTCCCCTCCACCACCCCCTCCTTCCCCCTCTTCATTTACTCCACCACCCCCTCCCACCCCCTCTTCATTCCACTCCACCATCACCTCCCTCCCCATTTCATTCACCTCCACCTCCCCCTCCCTCCCCCTCTTCCTTCCCCTCCACCACCCCCTCCCTCCCCCTCTTCATTCCCCTCCACCAGCCCCTCTCACACCCTCTTCATTCCACTCCACCATCCCCTCCCTCCCCCTCTTCATTCCCATCCAACACCCCCTCCCTCCCCTCTTCATTCCACTCCACCTCCACATCCCTCCCCCTCTTAATTCCCCTCCACCACACCACCCCTCCCCCTCTTCATTCCCCTCCATCACCCCCTCCCTCCCCCTTTTCATTCTCCTCCACCACCCCCTGCCTTCCCCTCTTCATTCATATCCACCTCCCCCTCCCTCCCCCTCTTCATTCCCCTCCATCTCCCACTCCCTCCCCCTCTTCATTCTCTTCCACCAATCCCTCCCTCCCCATCTTCATTCCCATCCACCACCCTCTCCCTCGCCCTCTTCATTCTCCTCCACCTCCCCCTCCCTCCCCCTCTTCATTCTCCTCCACCACCCCCTCCCGACCACTTTTCATTCCCCTCCACCTCCCCCTCCCTCCCAATCATCATTCCCATCCACCTCCCCCTCCCTACCCCTCTTAATTCACCTCCCCTCCCACTCCCTCTTCTTTCCCCTCCACCAGTCCCTCACTCCCCCTCTTCATTCCCAACCACCACCCCCAACCCCCTCTTCTTTCCCATCCACCTCCCCCTCCATCCCCCTCTTCATTCCCCTCCACCTCCCCCTCCCTCCCCCTCTTCATTCCCATCCACCTCCCCCTCCCTCCCCTCTTCATTCTCCTCCACCTCCCTGTCCCTCCCCCTCTACGTCCCTCCCCCTCTTCATTCTCCTGCAACACCCCCTCCCTTCCACTTTTCATAACCCTCCACCTCCGGCTCCCTCCCCCTCTTCTTCCCCTCCACCACCCCCTCCTTCCCCCTCTTCATTTACTCCACCATCCCCTCCCTCCCCCTCTTCCTTCCCCTCCACCACCCCCTCCCTCCCCCTCTTCATTCCCCTCCACCACCCCCTCCCTCCCCCTCTTCATTCCCCTCCATCTCCCACTCCCTCCCCCTCTTCATTCTCTTCCACCAATCCCTCCCTCCCCATCTTCATTCCCATCCACCACCCTCTCCCTCGCCCTCTTCATTCTCCTCCACCTCCCCCTCCCTCCCCCTCTTCATTCTCCTCCACCACCCCCTCCCGACCACTTTTCATTCCCCTCCACCTCCCCCTCCCTCCCAATCATCATTCCCATCCACCTCCCCCTCCCTACCCCTCTTAATTCACCTCCCCTCCCACTCCCTCTTCTTTCCCCTCCACCAGTCCCTCACTCCCCCTCTTCATTCCCAACCACCACCCCCAACCCCCTCTTCTTTCCCATCCACCTCCCCCTCCATCCCCCTCTTCATTCCCCTCCACCTCCCCCTCCCTCCCCCTCTTCATTCCCATCCACCTCCCCCTCCCTCCCCTCTTCATTCTCCTCCACCTCCCTGTCCCTCCCCCTCTACGTCCCTCCCCCTCTTCATTCTCCTGCAACACCCCCTCCCTTCCACTTTTCATAACCCTCCACCTCCGGCTCCCTCCCCCTCTTCTTCCCCTCCACCACCCCCTCCTTCCCCCTCTTCATTTACTCCACCATCCCCTCCCTCCCCCTCTTCCTTCCCCTCCACCACCCCCTCCCTCCCCCTCTTCATTCCCCTCCACCACCCCCTCTCACCCCCTCTTCATTCCACTCCACCATCCCATCCCTCCCCCACTTCATTCCCATCCACCTCCCCTCCCTCCCCCTTTTCATTCCGCTCCACCAACCACTCCCTCACCCTCTTCATTCCCATCCAACACCCCCTCCCTCCCCTCTACATTCCACGCAACATCCACCTCCCTCTCCCTCTTCATTCCCCTCCACCACCCCATCCCTCCCCCTCTTCATTCCACTCCACCATCCCCTCCCTCCCCCTCCTTATTCCCCTCTCCACGCCCTCCCTCCCCCCTTCATTCTTCACTACCTCCGCCTCCCTCCCCCACTTCATTCCCCTCGACCACCCCCTCTCACCCCCTCTTCATTCCACTCCACCATCACCTCCCTCCCCTTTTCATTCACCTCCACCTCCATCTCAATCCCCCTCTTCCTTCCTCTCCACCACCCCCTCCTTCCCCCACTTCATTTACTCCACCACCCCCTCCCACCCCCTCTTCATTCCACTCCACCATCCCCTCCCTCCCCTTTTCATCCACCTCCCCCTCCCTCCCCCCTTCCTTCCCCTCCACCACCCCCTCCCTCCCCCTCTTCATTCCCCTCCACCACCCCCTCTCACCACCTCTTCATTCCGCTCCACCACCCACTCCCTCCCCCTCTTCATTCTCCTCCACCACCCCCTCCCTTCCACTTTTCATACCCCTCCACCTCCCCTCCCTCCCCCTCTTCCTCCCCCTCTTCCTCCCCCTCTTCCTCCCCCTCTTCCTCCCCCTCTTCCTCCCCCTCTTCCTCCCCCTCTTCCTCCCCCTCCAACACCCCCTCCCTCCCCCTTTTCATTCCCCTCCACCTCCCCCTCCATCCCCTCTTCATTTTCATCCAGCTCCCCCTCCCTCCCCGTCTTCATTCCCATCCACCTCCCCCTCCCTCCCCTCTTCATTCTCCTCCACCTCCCCATCCCTCCCCCTCTTCGTCCCTCCCCCTCTTCATTCCCATCCACCATCCCCTCCTTCCCCCTCTTCATTTACTCCACCACCCCCTCCCACCCCCTCTTCATTCCACTCCACCATCACCTCCCTCCCCTTTTCATTCACCTCCACCTCCCCCTCCCTCCCCCTCTTCCTTCCCCTCCACCACCCCCTCCCTCCCCCTCTTCATTCCCCTCCACCACCCCCTCCTTCCCCCTCTTCATTTACTCCACCTCCCCCTCCCTCCCCCTCTTCATTCCCATCCAACACCCCATCCCTCCCCTCTTCATTCCACTCCACCTCCACATCCCTCCCCCTCTTCATTCCCCTCCACCACCCCTTCCCTCCCCCTCTTCATTCCCCTCTTCCACGCCCTCCCTCCCCTCTTCATTCTTCACCACCTCCGCCTCCCTCCCCCACTTCAGTCCCCTCAACCACGCCCTCCCATCCCCTCTTCATTGCCCTCCACCACCCCCTCCCTCCCCCTTTTCATTCTCCTCCACCACCCCCTGCCTTCCCCTCTTCATTCCCATCCACCTCCCCCTCCCTCCCCCTCTTCATTCCCCTCCACCTCCCTCTCCCTGCCCCTCTGCATTCTCCTCCACCAATCCCTCCCTCCCCATCTTCATTCCCATCCACCACCCTCTCCCTCCCCCTCTTCATTCTCCTCCACCTCCCCCTCCCTCCCCCTCTTCATTCTCCACCACCACCCCCTCTCAACGTCTTTTCATTCCCCTCCACCTCCCCCTCCCTCCCCATCATCATTCCCATCCACTTCCCCCTCCCTACCCCTCTCAATTCACCTCCCCTCCCCCTCCCTCCCCCTCTTCATTCCCCTCCACCAATCCCTCACTCCCCCTCTTCATTCCCATCCACCACCCCCAACCCCCTCTTCTTTCCCATCCACCTCCCCCACCCTCCCCCTCTTCATTCCCATCCAACTCCCCCTCCCTCCCCATCTTCATTCCCATCCACCTCCCCCTCCCTCCCCTCTTCATTCTCCTCCACCTCCCCATCCCTCCCCCTCTACGTCCCTCCCCCTCTTCATTATCCTGAAACACCCCCTCCCTTCCACTTTTCATAACCCTCCACCTCCGCCTCCCTCCCCCTCTTGTTCCCCTCCACCACCCGCTCCTTCCCCCTCTTCATTTACTCCACCACGCCCTCCCTCCCCCTCTTCCTTCTCCTCCACCACCCCCTCCCTCCCCCACTTCATTCCCCTCCACCACCCCCTCTTCATTCCACTCCACCATCCCCTCCCTCCCCTTCTTCATTCCCATCCACCTCCCCCTCCCTCCCCCTTTTCATTCCGCTCCACCAACCACTCCCTCACCCTCTTCATTCCCATCCAACACCCCTCCCTCCCCTCTACATTCCACTCCACATCCACCTCCCTCCCCCTCTTCATTCCCCTCCACCACCCCCTCTTCATTCCATTCCACCACCCCCTCCCTCTCCCTCTCCATTCCCCTCCACCACCCCCTTTTCATTCCGCTCCACCGACCACTCCCTCACCCTCTTCATTCCCATCCAACACCCCTCCCTCCCCTCTACATTCCACTCCACATCCACCTCCCTCCCCCTCTTCATTCCCCTCCACCACCCCATCCCTCCCCCTCTTCATTCCCCTCCACCATCCCCTCCCTCCCCCTCCTTATTCCCCTCTTCCACACCCTCCCTCCCCCTTCATTCTTCACCACCTCCGCCTCCCTCCGCCACTTCATTCCCCTCTACCACCCCCTCCCATCCGCTCTTCATTGCCCTCCACCATCCCCTCCCTCCCCCTCTGCATTCTCCTCCACCACCCCCTTCCCTCCCCTCTTCATTCCCATCCACCGGCCCCTCCCTCCCCCTCTTCATTCCCCACTCCCTCCCACTCCCTCCCCCTCTTCATTCCCCTCTACCTCCCACTCCCTCCCCCTCTTCATTCCCCTCCACCTGCCCCTCCCTCCCCCTCTTCATTCCCCACTCCCTCCCACTCCTTCCCCCTCTTCATTCCACTCTACCTCCCACTCCCTCCCCCTCTTCATTCCCATCCACCTCCCCCTCCCTCCCCTCTTCATTCTCCTCCACCTCCCACTCCCTCCCCCTCTTCATTCCCCTCCACCACACCCTCCCTCCCCCTCTTCATTCCCATCCACCACCCCTCTCTCCCCCTCTTAATTCACCTCCCACTCCCACATCCTCCCCCTCTTTTTTCCTCTCCACCACCCCCTCCCTCCCCCTCTACGTCCCTCCCCCTCTTCATTCTCCTGCAACACCCCCTCCCTTCCACTTTTCATAACCCTCCACCTCCGGCTCCCTCCCCCTCTTCTTCCCCTCCACCACCCCCTCCTTCCCCCTCTTCATTTACTCCACCATCCCCTCCCTCCCCCTCTTACTTCCCCTCCACCACCCCCTCCCTCCCCCTCTTCATTCCCCTCCACCACCCCCTCTCACCCCCTCTTCATTCCACTCCACCACCCCTCCCTCCCCCTCTTAATTCACCTCCCACTCCCACATCCTCCCCCTCTTTTTTCCTCTCCACCACCCCCTCCCTTCCCCTCTACGTCCCTCCCCCTCTTCATTCTCCTGCAACACCCCCTCCCTTCCACTTTTCATAACCCTCCACCTCCGGCTCCCTCCCCCTCTTCTTCCCCTCCACCACCCCCTCCTTCCCCCTCTTCATTTACTCCACCATCCCCTCCATCCCCCTCTTCCTTCCCCTCCACCACCCCCTCCCTCCCCCTCTTCATTCCCCTCCACCACCCCCTCTCTGCCCCTCTTCATTCCCATCCACCTCCCGCTCCATCCCCCTCTTCATTCCCCTCCACCAACCCCTCCCTCCTCCTCTTCATTCCACTCTGACACCCCCTCCCGCCCCCTCTTCATTCATCACCACCTCCCCCTCCCTCCCCCTCTTCATTCACCTCCCCTCCTACTCCCAACCCCTCTTCATTCCCCTCCACCTACCCCTCCCTCCCCTCTTCATTCCCCTCCAACAAACTCCCTCCCCCTCTTCATTACACTCCACCACACCCTCCCTCCCCCTCTTCATTACACTCCACCACCCCCTCCCTCCCCCTCTTCATTCCCCTAAACATCTGCCTCCCTCCCCCTCTTCATTCCCCTCCACCTGCCCCTCCCTCCCCCTCTTCATTCCCCACTCCCTCCCACTCCTTCCCCCCTTCATTCCACTCTACCTCCCACTCCCTCCCCCTCTTCATTCCCATCCACCTCCCCCTCCCTCCCCTCTTCATTCTCCTCCACCTCCCACTCCCTCCCCCTCTTCATTCCCCTCCACCACACCCTCCCTCCCCCTCTTCATTCCCATCCACCACCCCTCCCTCCCCCTCTTAATTCACCTCCCACTCCCACATCCTCCCCCTCTTTTTTCCTCTCCCCCACCCCCTCCCTCCCCCTCTACGTCCCTCCCCCTCTTCATTCTCCTGCAACACCCCCTCCCTTCCACTTTTCATAACCCTCCACCTCCGGCTCCCTCCCCCTCTTCTTCCCCTCCACCACCCCCTCCTTCCCCCTCTTCATTTACTCCACCATCCCCTCCCTCCCCCTCTTCCTTCCCCTCCACCACCCCCTCCCTCCCCCTCTTCATTCCCCTCCACCACCCCCTCTCACCCCCTCTTCATTCCACTCCACCACCCCTCCCTCCCCCTCTTAATTCACCTCCCACTCCCACATCCTCCCCCTCTTTTTTCCTCTCCACCACCCCCTCCCTTCCCCTCTACGTCCCTCCCCCTCTTCATTCTCCTGCAACACCCCCTCCCTTCCACTTTTCATAACCCTCCACCTCCGGCTCCCTCCCCCTCTTCTTCCCCTCCACCACCCCCTCCTTCCCCCTCTTCATTTACTCCACCATCCCCTCCATCCCCCTCTTCCTTCCCCTCCACCACCCCCTCCCTCCCCCTCTTCATTCCCCTCCACCACCCCCTCTCTGCCCCTCTTCATTCCCATCCACCTCCCGCTCCATCCCCCTCTTCATTCCCCTCCACCAACCCCTCCCTCCTCCTCTTCATTCCACTCTGACACCCCCTCCCGCCCCCTCTTCATTCATCACCACCTCCCCCTCCCTCCCCCTCTTCATTCACCTCCCCTCCTACTCCCAACCCCTCTTCATTCCCCTCCACCTACCCCTCCCTCCCCTCTTCATTCCCCTCCAACAAACTCCCTCCCCCTCTTCATTACACTCCACCACCCCCTCCCTCCCCCTCTTCATTACACTCCACCACCCCCTCCCTCCCCCTCTTCATTCCCCTAAACATCTGCCTCCCTCCCCCTCTTCATTCCCATTCACCACCCCCTCCCTTTCCCTCCCTCACACAATTCATTCCACTCCACCTCCCCCTCCCACCTCCTCTTCATTCCACTCCACCACCCCCTCCCTCCCCCTCTTCATTCCCCTCCACAACCCCCTCCCTCCCCCTCTGCATTCCACTCCACCAACCCTTACCTTCCCCTCTTCAAGCCCCGCCACCACCCCCTCCCTCCCCCTCTTCATTCCCTTCCCCTTCCCCTCCCTCTCCCTCTTCATTCCCCTCAACATCCCCCTCCATCCCACTCTTCATTCCACCCCCCTCCCCCTCTTCATTCCATTCCACCATCCCCTACCTCCCCCTCTTCATTCCCCTCCACCTCCCCCACCTTCCCCTCTTCATTCCTATCCACCACCCCCTCCTTCCCCCTCTTCATTCCTATCCACCACCCCCTCCTTCCCCCTCTTCATTCCACTCCACCTCCCCCTCCCTCCCCCTCTTAATTCCCATCCACCAGCCCCTCCGTCCCCCTCTTCATTCCCATCCACGTCCCCATCCCTCCCCCTCAACATTCCCATCCGCCATCCTCTCCCTCCGCATCTTCATTCCTCTCCACCACCCTCTCCCACCCCTCTTCATTCCCCTCCACCACCCCCTCCCTCCCCCTCTTCATTCCACTCCACCCCCCTCCCCCTATTAAATCCCCTCCACCATCCCCTCCCTCCCCCTCTTCATTCGTCACCACCTCCCCCTCCCTCCCCCTCTTCATTCACCTCCCCTCCTCCTCCCAACCCCTCTTCATTCCCCTCCAACACCCCCTCCCTCCCCCTCCCTCCCCCTCTTCATTCCCCTCCCCCTCCCTCCCCCTCGCTCCCCCTCCTCCTCCCTCCCACTCTTCTTTCACCTCCACCTACCCCCTCCCTCCCCCTCTTCATTCCACTCCACCACCCCCTCCCTCCCCCTCTTCATTCCCCTCCCCTTCCCCGTACCACCCCCTCTTCATTCCCCTCCACCATCCCCTCCCTCCCCCACTTCATTCTTCACCACCTCCCCCTCCTTCCGCTCCTCATTCCCCTCCCCCTCCTCCTCCCTCCCCCTCTTCATTCACCTCCACCTACCCCTCCCTCCCCCTCTTCATTCCCCTCCCCTTCCCCGTACCTCCGCCTCTTCATTGCCCTCCACCAACCCCTCCCTCCCCCTCTTCATTCCCCTCCCCCTCCCTCCCACTCTTCATTCTCCTCCCCCTCTCTCCCCCTCTTCATTCCCCTCCATCTCCTCCTCCCTCCCCCTCTTCATTCACCTCCACCTACCCCTCCCTCCCCCTCTTCATTCCACTACATCACCCCACCCTCCCTTCTTCATTCCACTCCACCACCCCCACCCTCCCCCTCTTCATTCCCATCCACCACCCTTTCACTTCCCCGCTTCATTCGCCTCCCCCTCCCCATCCCTCCCCCTCTTCATTCCCCTCCTCCTCCCCCTCGCTCCCCCTCTTCATTCCCCTCCCCATCCCGCTCCCTCCACCTCTTCATTCCCATCCACCACCCCGTCCCTCCCCCTCCCTCCCACTCTTCATTCCACTACACCTCCCCCTCCCTCCCACTCTTCATTCCACTCCACCACCCCCTCCCACACCCTCTTCATTCCCAGCCACCTCTCCCTACCTCCCCCTCTTCATTCCCCTCCAACTCCCCCACCCTCCCCCTTTTCATTCCCATCCACCTCCCCCTCCCACGCCCGCATCATTCCCCTCCCCCTCCCTCCCCTCTTCATTCCCCTCCCCCTGCCTTCCCCTCTTCATTCCCCTCCCCCTCCTCCTCCATCCCCCTCTTCATTCACCTGCACCTACCCCTCCCTCCCCCTCTTCATTCCCCTCCACCTACCCCTCCCTCCCCTCTTCATTCCCCTCCAACAAACTCTCCCTCCCCCTGTTCATTACACTCCACCACCCCCTCCCTCCCCCTCTTCATTCCCCTAAACATCTGCCTCCCTCCCCCTCTTCATTCCCATCCACCACCCCCTCCCTCTCCCTCCCTCACACAATTCATTCCACTCCACCTCCCCCTCCCACCCCCTCTTCATTCCACTCCACCACCCCCACCCTCCCCTCTTCATTCCCCTCCACAACCCCCTCCCTCCCCCTCTGCATTCCACTCCACCAACCCCTACCTTCCCCTCTTCAAGCCCCGCCACCACCCCCTCCCTCCCCCTCTTCATTCCCTTCCCCTTCCCCTCCCTCTCCCTCTTCATTCCCCTCCACCTCCCCCTCCTTCCCCCTCTTCAGTGCCCTCCACCTCCCCCTCCTTCCCCTCTTAATTCCCCTCCACCTCCCCATCCTTCCCCCTCTTCATTCCTATCCATCACCCCCTCCTTCCCCCTCTTCATTCCACTCCACCTCCCCCTCCCTCCCCCTCTTCATTCCCATCCACCAGCCCCTCCGTCCCCCTCTTCATTCCCCTCCACGTCCCCATCCCTCCCCCTCAACATTCCCATCCGCCATCCTCTCCCTCCGCCTCTTCATTCCCCTCCACCACACCCTCCCACCCCTCTTCATTCCCCTCCACCACCCCCTCCCTCCCCCTCTTCATTCCACTCCACCCCCCTCCCCCTATTAAATCCCCTCCACCATCCCCTCCCTCCCCCTCTTCATTCGTCACCACCTCCCCCTCCCTCCCCCTCTTCATTCACCTCCCCTCCTCCTCCCACCCCTCTTCATTCCCCTCCACCACCCCCTCCCTCCCTCTCTTCATTCTTCACCACATCCCCCTCCCACTCCTCTTCATTCCCCTCCACCACCCCCTCCCTCCCCCTCTTCATTCTTCACCACCTCCCCCTCCCTCCCCCTCTTCATTCCCCTCTACCACCCCGTCCTCCCCTCTTCATTCCACTGCACCACCCCCCTCAAACTCTTCATTCCCCTCCACCTACCCCTCCCTCCCCTCATCATTCCCCTCCACCAACCCCTCCCTCCCCCTCTTCATTCCACTCCACCAACCCCTCCCTCCACCTCTTCATTCCTCTCCACCTCCCCCTCTGTCCCCCTCTTAATTCCCGTCCACCTCCCCCACCCTCCCCATCATCATTCCCATCCACCACCCGCTCCCTACCCCTCTTCATTCCCCTCCACCTCCCCCTCTGTCCCCCTCTTCATTCCCCTCCACCTCCCACTCCCTCCCCCTCTTCATTCCCCTCCACCTCCCACTCCCTCCCCCTCTTCATTCCCCTCCACCTCCCACTCCCTCCCCCTCTTCATTCCCCTCCACCTCCCACTCCCTCCCCCTCTTCATTCCATTCCACCATTCCATCCCTCCCCCTCTTCATTCCCCTCCACCTCCCCCTCCCTCCCCCTCTTCATTCCCCTCCACCACCCCTCCTTTCCCCCTTCATTCCCATCCACAACCCCCTCCCTCCCCCTCTTCATTCCCCTCTGACACCCCCTCCCGCCCCCTCTTCATTCGTCACCACCTCCCCCTCCCTCCCCCTCTTCATTCACCTCCCCTCCTACTCCCAACCCCTCTTCATTCCCCTCCACCTACCCCTCCCTCCACTCTTCATTCCCCTCCAACAAACTCTCCCTCCCCCTCTTCATTACACTCCACCACCCCCTCCCTCCCCCTCTTCATTACACTCCACCACCCCCTCCCTCCCCCTCTTCATTCCCCTAAACATCTGCCTCCCTCCCCGTCTTCATTCCCATCCACCACCCCCTCCCTCTCCCTCCCTCACTCAATTCATTCCACTCCACCTCCCCCTCCCACCCCCTCTTCATTCCACTCCACCACCCCCTCCCTCCCCCTCTTCATTCCCCTCCACAACCCCCTCCCTCCCCCTCTGCATTCCACTCCACCAACCCCTACCTTCCCCTCTTCAAGCCCCGCCACCACCCCCTCCCTCCCCCTCTTCATTCCCTTCCCCTTCTCCTCCCTCTCCCTCTTCATTCCCCTCCACATCCCCCTCCATCCCACTCTTCATTCCGCCCCCCCTCCCCCTCTTCATTCCATTCCACCATCCCCTACCTCCCCCTCTTCATTCCCCTCCACCTCCCCCTCCTTCCCCCTCTTCAGTGCCCTCCACCTCCCCCTCCTTCCCCTCTTCATTCCACTCCACCTCCCCCTCCCTCCCCCTCTTCATTCCCATCCACCAGCCCCTCCGTCCCCCTCTTCATTCCCCTCCACGTCCCCATCCCTCCCCCTCAACATTCCCATCCGCCATCCTCTCCCTCCGCCTCTTCATTCCCCTCCACCACCCCCTCCCACCCCTCTTCATTCCCCTCCACCACCCCCTCCCTCCCCCTCTTCATTCCACTCCACCCCCCTCCCCCTATTAAATCCCCTCCACCATCCCCTCCCTCCCCCTCTTCATTCGTCACCACCTCCCCCTCCCTCCCCCTCTTCATTCACCTCCCCTCCTCCTCCCAACCCCTCTTCATTCCCCTCCACCTCCCTCCCCCACTTCATTCCCCTCCCCCTCCCTCCCCCTCCTCCTCCCTCCCACTCTTCTTTCACCTCCACCTACCCCCTCCCACCCCTCTTCATTCCACTCCACCACCCCCTCCCTCCCCCTCTTCATTCCCCTCCCCTTCCCCGTACCAACCCCTCATCATTCCCCTCCACCATCCCCTCCCTCCCCCACTTCATTCTTCACCACCTCCCCCTCCTTCCCCTCCTTCCCCTCCTCATTCCCCTCCCCCTCCTCCTCCCTCCCCCTCTTCATTCACCTCCACCTACCCCTCCCTCCCCCTCTTCATTCCACTCCACCACCCCCACCCTCCCCTCTTCATTCCCCTCCCCCTCCCCGTACCTCCGCCTCTTCATTGCCCTCCACCAACCCCTCCCTCCCCATCTTCATTCCCCTCCCCCTCCCTCCCACTCTTCATTCTCCTCCCCCTCCCTCAAACTCTTCATTCTCCTCCCCCTCTCTCCCCCTCTTCATTCCCCTACCCCTCCTCCTCCCTCCCCCTCTTCATTCACCTCCACCTACCCCTCCCTCCCCTCTTCATTCCACTACACCACCCCCACCCTCCCCTCTTCTTTCCACTCCACCACCCCCTCCCTCCCCCTCTTCATTCCCATCCACCACCCTTTCCCTTCCCCGCTTCATTCGCCTCCCCCTCCCCATCCCTCCCCCTCTTCATTCCCCTCCCCCTCCCGCTCCCCCTCTTCATTCCCCTCTTCATTCCCCTCCCCATCCCGCTCCCTCCACCTCTTCATTCCCATCCACCACCCCGTCCCTCCCCCTCCCTCCCACTCTTCATTCCACTACACCTCCCCCTCCCTCCCACTCTTCATTCCACTCCACCACCCCCTCCCACACCCTCTTCATTCCCAGCCACCTCTCCCTACCTCCCCCTCTTCATTCCCCTCCAACTCCCCCACCCTCCCCCTTTTCATTCCCATCCACCTCCCCCTTCCACGCCCTCATCATTCCCCTCCCCCTGCCTTCCCCTCTTCATTCCCCTCCCCCTCCTCCTCCATCCCCCTCTTCATTCACCTGCACCTACCCCTCCCTCCCCATCTTCAATTCCCCTCCCCCTCCCTCCCACTCTTCATTCTCCTCCCCCTCCCTCAAACTCTTCATTCTCCTCCCCCTCTCTCCCCCTCTTCATTCCCCTCCCCCTCCTCCTCCCTCCCCCTCTTCATTCTCCTCCACCTACCCCTCCCTCCCCCTCTTCATTCCACTACACCACCCCCACCCCCTCCCTCCTCTTCTTTCCACTCCACCACCCCCTCCCTCCCCCTCTTCATTCCCATCCACCACCCTTTCCCTTCCCCGCTTCATTCGCCTCCCCCTCCCCATCCCTCCCCCTCTTCATTCCCCTCCCCCTCCCCCTCCCCCTCGCTCCCCCTCTTCATTCCCCTCCCCATCCCGCTCCCTCCACCTCTTCATTCCCATCCACCTCCCCCTCCCTCCCACTCTTCATTCCACTACACCTCCCCCTCCCTCCCACTCTTCATTCCACTCCACCACCCCCTCCCACACCCTCTTCATTCCCAGCCACCTCTCCCTACCTCCCCCTCTTCATTCCCCTCCAACTCCCCCACCCTCCCCCTTTTCATTCCCATCCACCTCCCCCTTCGACGCCCTCATCATTCCCCTCCCCCTGCCTTCCCCTCTTCTTTCCCCTCCCCCTCCTCCTCCATCCCCCTCTTCATTCACCTGCACCTACCCCTCACTCCCCCTCTTCATTCCCCTCCCCCTCCCCGTAGCTCCCCCTCTTCATTGCCCTCCACCAGCCCCTCCCTCCCCCTCTTCATACCCCTCCACCATCCACTCCCTCCCCCACTTCATTCTTCACCACCTCCCCCACCCTCCCCCTCCCTCCGCCTCCCTCCCCCTCTTCATTCCCCTCCCTCCCCCTCTTCATTCCACTCCACCACCCCCTCCCTCCCCTCGTCATTCCCCTCCCCTTCCCCGAACCACCCCCTCTTCATTCACCTCCACCTTCCCCCTCCCTCCCCCTCTTCATTCCACTCCACCACCCCCTCCCTCCCCTCTTCATTCCCATCCCATTCCCCGTACCAACCCCTCTTCATTCCCCTCCACCATCCCCTCCCTCCCCCACTTCATTCTTCACCACCTGCCCCTCCCTCCCCCTCTTCATTCCCCTCCCCCTCCCTCCCCCTCTTCATTCCCCTCCCCCTCCTCCTCGCTACCACTCTTCATTCACCTCCACCTTCCCCCTCCCTCCCCCTCTTCATTCCACCCCACCACCCCCTCCCTCCCCCTCTTCATTCCCCTCCACCATCCCCTCCCTCCCCCACTTCATTCTTCACCACCTCCCCTCCCTCCCCCTCTTCATTCCCCTCCCCCTCCCTCCCACTCTTCATTCCCCTCCCCCTCTCTGCCCCTCTTCATTCCCCTCCCCCTCCTCCTCCCTCCCCTCTTCATTCCACTACACCACCCCCACCCTCCCCCTCTTCATTCGCCTCCCCCTCCCCCTCACTCCCACTCTTCATTCCACTACACCACCCCCTCCCTCCCCCTCTTTCTTCCACTCCACCTCCCCCTTCCTCCCCTTTTTCATTCCCATCCACCTCCGCCGCCCTCGCCCTCTTCATTCCCCTCCCCCTCCCTCCCTCCCCTCTTCATTCCCCTCCCCCTCCCACCCCCTCTTCATTCACCTCCGCCTACCCGTCCCTCCCCCTCTTCATTCCACTCCACCACCCCCTCCCTCCCCCTTCAATCCCCTCCCCTCCCTCTCCCTCTTCATTGCCCTCCACCAACCCCTCCCTCCCCCTCTTCATTCCCCTCCACCATCCCCTCCCTCCACCACTTCATTCTTCACCACTTCCCCCTCCCTCCCCCTCTTCATTCCCCTCCCCCTCCTTCCCACTCTTCATTCTCCTCCCCCTCTCTCCCCCTCTTCATTCCCCTCCCTCTCCTCCTCCCTCCCCCTCTTCATTCCCCTCCACATGCCCCTTTTCTCCCCATCTTCATTCCCATCCAACTCCCCCTCCCTCCCCCTCTTCATTCCCATCCACCTCCCACTCCCTCCCCTCTTCATTCGCCTCCACCACCCCTCCATTCCCCTCTTCATTCCCCTCCCCCTCCCTCCCTCCCCTCTTCATTCCCCTCCCCCTCCCTCCCCCTCTTCATTACACTCCACCACCCCCTCCCTCCCCCTCCCCCTCCCTCCCCCTCTTCATTGCCCTCCACCAACCGCTCCCTCCCCTCTTCATTCCCCTCCACCATCCCCTCCCTCCCCCACTTCATTCTTCACCACTTCCCCCTCCCTCCCCCTCTTCATTCCCCTCCCCCTCCTTCCCACTCTTCATTCTCCTCCCCCTCTTCATTCCCCTCCCCCTCTTCATTCCCATCCACCAATCCACCCTCCCCCTCTTCATTCCCCTCCACATGCCCCTTTTCTCCCCATCTTCATTCCCATCCAACTCCCCCTCCCTCCCCCTCTTCATTCCCATCCACCTCCCACTCCCTCCCCTCTTCATTCGCCTCCACCACCCCTCCATTCCCCTCTTCTTTCCCCTCCACCACCCCTCCCTCCTCCTCTTCATTCCCCTCCATCTCCCTCTCCCTCCCCCTCTTCATTCCCATCCAACACCCCCCACCCCTCTTCATACCACTCCACCTCCCCATTTCTCCCCTCTTCATTCCCCTCCACCACCCCTCCATTCCCCTCTTCATTCCCCTCTACCATCCCCTCCCTCCCGCTTCAGACTTTACCTCCTCCCCCTCCCTCCCCCCTTCATTCCCCTCTATCACGCCCTCCCTCCCCTCTTCATTCCACTCCACCACCCCCTCCCACCCCCTCTTCATTGCCCTCCACCACCCCCTCCCTTCCCATTTTCATTCTCCTCCACCACCCCCTGCCTTCCCCTCTTCATTCTCAAAAACCTCCCGCTCCCTTCCCCTCTTCATTCCCCTCCACCTCCCAATCCCTCCCCCTCTTCATTCCCCTCCCGGTCCTCCATCTTCCCCCTCTTCATTCACCTTCACCTACTCCTCCCTCCCCCTCTTCATTCCACTACACCAACCCCTCCCTCCCCATCTTCATTCCCATCCACCTCCCTCTCCCTCTTCATTCTCTTCCACCTCCCCCTCCCTTCCCCTCTTCATTCCCCTCAACCACCCCCTCCCTCCCCCCTCATCATTCTCCTCCAACACCCCCTCCCTACCCCTTTTCATTCCCCTCCACCTACCCCTCCCTCCCCATCTTCAATCCCATCCACCTCCCCCTCCCTGCCCCTCTTCATTCCCCTCCACCTCCCACTCCCTCCCCCTCTTCATTCCCCTCCACCAGCCCCTCGCTCCCCATCATCATTCCCATCCACCTCCCCTTCCCTCGCCCTCTTCATTCCCCTCCACCTCCCACTCCCTCCCCCTCTTCATTCCCCTCCACAAACCCCTCCCTCCCCCTCTTCATTCCCATCCACCTCCCCGTCCCTCCCCCTCTTCATTCCCTCAACCACCCCCTCCTTCCCCCTCTTCATTCTTCTCCACCACCCCCTCCCTTCCACTTTTCATACGCTTCACCTCCCCTCCCTCCCCCTGTTCTTTCCTGTCCACCACCCCCGCCCTCCCCCTCTTCATTCCCCTCTAACACCCCCTCCCTCCCCCTCTTCATTCCCCTCTAACACCCCCTCCCTCCCCCTTTTCATTCCACTCCACCTCCCACTCCCTCCACCTCTTCATTCCCCTCCACAACCCCCTCCCTCCCCCTCTTCATTCCCCTCCCCCGACCACACCATCTTCATTCCCCTCCCCCTCCCTCCCCCTCTTCATTCCCATCCACCACCCCCTCCCTACCCCTCTTCATTCCCGTCCCCCTCCCTCCTACTCTTCATTCTACTACACCTCCCCCTCCCTCCCCCTCTTTATTCCACTCCACCACCCCCTCCCTCCCCCTCTTCATTCCCATCCACCTCCCCTTCCCTCACCCTCTTCATTCCCCTTTTCATTCCCCTCCCCCACCCTCCCCCTCTTCATTCCCCTCCCCCTCCCTCCCTCTCTTCATTCCCCTCCCCCTCCCTCCCTCTCTTCATTCCCCTCCCCCTCCTCCTCCCTACCCCTCTTAATTCACCTCCACCTACCTCTCCCTCCCCCACTTCATTCCACTCCACCACCCCCTCCATCTCCCCACCTTACCTCCCCCTCTTCATTGCAATCCACCAACCCCTCCCTCCCCCTCATCATTCCCCTCCACCATCCCCTCCCTCCCCCACTTCATTCTTCACCACCTCCCCTTCCCTCCCATTCCCTCCCCCTCCCTCCCCCTCCCTCCCCCTCTTCATTCCCCTCCCCGTCCTCCACCATCCCACTCTTCATTCACCTCCACCTACCCCTCCCTCCCCCTCTTCATTCCACTCCAACACCCACTCCCTCCCCCTCTTCATTCACCTCCACCTCCCCTTCCCTCCCCCTCTTCATTCCCCTCCACAACCCCCTCCCTCTCCCTCTTCTTTCCCCTCAAACACCCCCTCCCTCCCCCTCTTCATTCTTCACCACCTCCCCCTCCCTCCCCCTCTTCATTCCCCTCTACCACCATCTCCCTCCCCTCTTCATTCCCCTCCACCTCCCACTCCCTCTCCCTCTTCATTCCCGACCCCTCCTCCTCCCTCCCCCTCTTCATTCACCTGCACCTACCCCTTCCTACCCCTCCTCATTCCACTCCACCACCCCTCCCTCCCCCTTCCCGTACCTTGCCCTCTTCATTGCCCTCCACCAACCCCTCCCTCCCCCTCATCATTCCCCTCCCTCCCCAATTCATTCTTCACCACCTCCCCTTCCCTCCCCCTTCCTGCCCCTCTTCATTCCCCTCCCCTCCCTCACCCTCTTCATTCACCTCCACCTACTCCTCCCTCCCCATCTTCATTCCACTCCACCACCCCCTCCCTCCCCCTCCTTGGAGCCCACCCTCTTCATTGCCCTCCACCTTCCCCTCCCTACCCCTCTTCATTCCCCTCCACCACCCCCTTCCTCCCCCTCTTCATTCCCCTCCCCCGCCTCCTCCCTCCCCCCTTCATTCACCTCCACCTACCCCTCCCTCCCCTCTTCATTCCCATCCACCTCCCCCTCCCCCGCCCTCCCCCTCTTCATTCCCCTCCACCTCCCACTCCCTCAACCCTCTTCATTCCCATCCACCTACCCCTCTTCATTCCCCTCCACCACCCCCTCCCTCCTTCTTAATTCCCCTCTACCAGCCCCTCCCTCCCCATCTTCATTCCCATCCACCTCCTCTCCCTCCCCCTCTTCATTCCCCTCCACCTCCCTCTCCCACGCCCTCTTCATTGCCCTCCACCAACCCCTCCCTCCCCCTCTTCATTCCCCTCCACCATCCCCTCCCTCCCCCACTTCATTCTTCACCACCTCCCCCTCCCTCCCCCTCTTCATTCCCCTCCCCCTCCTCCTCCCACCCCTCTACATTCACCTCCACCTACACCTCACTCCCCCTCTTCATTCCACTCCAACACCCCCTCCCTCCCCCACTTCATTCCCATCCACCACCACCTCCCTCCCCCTCATCATTCCCCTCCCTCCCCAATTCATTCTTCACCACCTCCCCTTCCCTCCCCCTCCCTGCCCCTCTTCATTCCCCTCCCCTCCCTCCCCCTCTTCATTCACCTCCACCTACCCCTCCCTCCCCATCTTCATTCCCCTCCCCCTCCTCCTCCCTCCCACTCTTCATTCACCTCCACCTACACCTCCCGCCCCATCTTCATTCCCATCCCCCTCCTCCTCCCTCCCACTCTTCATTCACCTCCACCTACCCCTCCCTCCCCCTCTTCATTCCACTCCACCTTCCCCTCCCTCCCCCTCTTCATTCCCCTCCACCATCCCCTCCCTCCCCCACTTCATTCTTCACCACCTCCCCCTCCCTCCCCCACTTCATTCCCCTCCCCCTCTCTCCCCCTCTTCATTCCCCTCCCCCTCATCCTCCCACCCCTCTTCATTCACCTCCACCTACACCTCCCTCCCCCTCTTCATTCCACCCCACCACCCCCTCCATCCGCCTCTTCATTCCCCTCCACCAACCCCTCCCTCCCCCTCTTCATTCCACTCCAACACCCCCTCAATCCCCCTCTTCATTCCCATCCACCACCCTTTCACTCCCCTCTTCATTCGCCTCCCCCTCCCCATCCCTCCCCCTCTTCATTCCCCTCCCCCTCCCCCGACCTCACCATCTTCATTCCCCTCCCCCTACCTCCCCCTCTTCATTCCCATCCACCACCCCCTCCCTACCCCTCTTCATTCCCGTCCCCCTCCCTCCCACTCTTCATTCTACTACACCTCCCCCTCCCTCCCACTCTTTATTCCACTCCACCACCCCCTCCCTCCCCCTCTTCATTCCCATCCACCTCCCCCTCTCTCCCCCTCTTCATTCCCCTCCAACACCCCCTCCCTCCCCTCTTCATTCCCATCCACATCCCCCTCCCTCCCCCTCTTCATTCCCCTCCCCCACCCTCCCCCTCTTCATTCCCCTCCCCCACCCTCCCCCTCTTCATTCCCCTCCCCCTCCCTCCCCCTCTTCATTCCCCTCCCCCTCCTCCTCCCTACCCCTCTTAATTCACTTCCACCTTCCCCTCCCTCCCCCACTTCATTCCACTCCACCACCCCCTCCCTCTCCCTCCCCTTACCTCCCCCTCTACATTGCAATCCACCAACCACTCCCTCCCCCTCATCATTCCCCTCCACCATCCCCTCCTTCCCCCACTTCATTCTTCACCACCTCCCCTTCCCTCCCATTCCCTCCCCCTCTTCATTCCCCTCCCCGTCCTCCACCATCCCACTCTTCATTCACCTCCACCTACCCCTCCCTCCCCCTCTTCATTCCACTCCACCACCCACTCCCTCCCCCTCTTCATTCACCTCCACCTCCCCTTCCCTCCCCCTCTTCATTCCCCTCCACAACCCCCTCCCTCCCCTCTGCATTCCCCTCCACCTCCCACTCCCTCCCCCTCTTCATTCCCCGACTTCTCCTCCTCCCTCCCCCTCTTCATTCACCTGCACCTACCCCTTCCTACCCCTCTTCATTCCACTCCACCACCCCCTCCCTCCCCCTTCCCGAACCTTGCCCTCTTCATTGCCCTCCACCACCCCTCCCTCCGCCTCTTCATTA